>NC_057799.1:41879355-42129180 GCF_018294505.1 Triticum aestivum | reverse complement strand
ATAAGAAGAGGAAAGAAAGAAGAAGAGGAGAGGAAGAAGAGGAGAAATAAATAAGAAGAGGAAAAAAGAAGAAAAAGAAGAGGAGAAGAAGAAAGGAATAGAGGAGAAGAAGAAAAAATAGAAAATATTCTATTTTTTCTTCTTCTCCTCTATTCCTTTCTTCTTCTCCTCTTTTTTTTCTTCTTTTTTTTCTTCAATCCTCTCCTCTATTCCTTTCTTCTTCTCCTCTTTTTATTTCTTCTTCGTTTTCTTATGTTTTATCGGTTCTGTCGTCGTCGATATATACCCCTCCCGATAACTTCAACACGATGGGGGATAACTTCAACACGAGGGGGGGTCGATATACCCCCTCCCTGATAACATTATTTTCCCGTGTATATATGTCGTCGTTGTCGATATAACCCCCTCCTGATAACTTCAACACATGGGGGGGGGTCGATATACCCCCTCCCCGATAACATTATTTTCCCGTGTGTGTATGTCGTCGTTGTCGATATTACCCCCTCCCGATAACTTCAACACAAGGGGGGATAACTTCAACACGAGGGGGGGTCGATATACCCCCTCCTCGATAACATTATTTTCCCGTGTATGTATGTCGTCGTTGTCGATATAACCCCCTCCCGATAACTTCAACACGTGGGGGGGTCGATATACCCCCTCCCCGATAACATTATTTTCCCATGTATGTATGTCGTGTTGTAGATATATATAACTCCCTCCCAGATAACTTCGACATGATGGACGGTCGATATGTATACCCCCGCTCGACCGTGATAACTTATACCACGGGAGCACCCCCCGGCCCTCTCACTCGACCAAAACTCTCGAGGACACCCAAACCCTAGAAAAAACGATGTCGGTCTCCTACCCCCTCCCGCCGCGCCCCTGCCCTTGAAGCGTTGCCTAGGCCACCCCAAACCCGGAATAAGCTAGGTCTACGTTTGCACTAATATATCCACCTGTTGTCATGTTTGTGTAATAATTGCCATGTTGTAATATTTGCAGAAACAATGGAGCACGGACGAGATGAGCAAGCAAAAGAGGTGTTGGGGGACATAATCTTAGCCGGAGGTGATATCTTGTCGTATCTTAACGACAATGATGGTCTGGAAGAACAGGGTGAAGAAGCAGGCTACGGTGATCGAAGAGTGGAGGAGGAAAGACATGATTATGATGGCTCCGGTGACCCAATGCTGGTGCAAGAAGGAGCCCGTGGTGACAGCTCCGGTGACCGAACAGAGTCCGGCCAGGTAAATATATTAGTTAAGCCTGTGCTGACTAGCTAATTGATGCATTCATTGTTTTGGTATGTACACATATTAATTAACACTCGTCTTTCTTCTTTTTTCTAACCCTCCGGATCGAGCACAACTTCGGTAAAGAGACGAGGCCCGAAGAGAAAGTTGCGCTCGGATGAAAGGTTTGAGATCACAGCAATCACGCGCGACGGCCAACCGATTGAACCCCTCCAGACAAAGGATGCTTTTGCTGCTCAGTGCGGGGTTCTAGTTAGGGACAAGATCCCGATCAGCATCCACCAATGGTATAAGCCTAAGAAGGAAGACCCTGAGGTGTCTTATGTCAATGATATGCAGAAAGATGATCTTTGGACTGAGCTGAAGGCAAATTTCACCCTACCGCCAGAGGAGGATCCGGAGAAGCCAGTTATAGAGCAATTAATCAAGTCTCATGCTCTTAAGAAGATGGCAGACCTATTCAGGAGGTGGAAGAATGAGCTGAAAACATTTGTCGACAAAGAAGAGACACCAGAATTCGTCGGCCGGTATGAGAAGATCAGAGATCACTGTCCCGCATTTGTGGCCCACAAGACATCGGAAAGAGTAAGAAGATGTCAGTGACAAACAAGAAGAATGCTGCGAAGAATAAGCTTCACCATCGCATGGGGTCAGGTGGCTACCTCAAAGCCCGGCCTAAGTGGGCCAAGTCTGAGAGGGATCTGCTTGATAAAGGGATCGAACCAGAGACAATGAACTGGCCAGACCGTTGCCGGACTTGGTTCTTCGGGGCTGGCGGAACCTTGGACCCTGTATCAGGGAGGTGTCGTTGGACGGACGAGCAACTTGCAATACCCGTCAAGAAACTTAAGCACTATATCGATGCAGCGCAGCAAGGGACGTTCGTTCCAGACAGAGAGAACGACGAGCTCACAATGGCCCTCGGGAATCCTGAGCACCCTGGACGGACACGAGGCACGCCAGGCTCCGTTCTGTGGAAGGCTGGTTTTCCGGACGCGGGCAGTTACAAAACCCATGAGAGGAGGAAAAAAGTGGAGCAGATCCTAATTCAGAAGCTGCACGAAAGGGTTCAAGCGCTAGAGGAACGAGACGGCAATCGAGATGCCAAAACTGCCCCCGAAGCTACACCGCCATCTCAGCGGAGAAGCAGCGTGGCTTCCACCGAGCAGCTTCAGCTGGAGCATGCGGCTCCTGCTAGCTACCCCGTGGATGCTATCACGGAGTCTCAGCATTGCCACCTTATGGCGGAATGGCAGAACTTCAAAGTCAAGGCGGCTGTTGGCTCTGTTTTACCTACTGAACCCGGCGCAACCTACCACTGCCGGCCGATTCCAGAAGGATATGCTAGGGTGATGGTGGATGAAATAACAGAGGGATTTGAGTACCTCCAGCTTGACCACCCTACCGGTGAAGGGGAGACTCGGCTGGGTTTAGCTCTGATGACTCCGTGCCTATGGCGGAAGGAGCTCATCAAGCATCCGAACTGGACGGCTCCGGCGAGTAAGGGCACTCCGCCCCCTCCTCCGCCTCCTCCTCCGGCCAGTGATCAGGGCACTCAGCCTCCTTCTCCGGCGCGTGGCAGCACTCTGCCTCCTTCTCCGCCAGCGCCGGCGCGCTAGAGCAGCCAGCCTCCTCCTTCTCCACCTCGTCAGAAAGGGCGGAAGAGACCCGCCGCCGCTGCGGCTGCTCCGGCGCGTCGTAGTCCTTCTCCTCCACCTCGTAAGCAAGGAAAGAAGACAGCCGCAGCCGCTCCGTCTGCTCTGCCAGCGTCTAGCAGTACAGCTGCCAGAGGCGGGAGGCAATACAGATTCGGTCCTTCTCTGAAGACTCCAGAGAAGTTACCATACGAGAGGACCGAGGAGGAGAACGCGAAGATCGTGCGAGCCGAAGTGAAGAACTTCTTTGAAGGGGTGAAAGCAAAGAAACATCCACCTCCGGAGGAGAAGGTAGATCCGGTGAAAGCAAAGGGCACTCTGGCTGCCCTGACAAAACCACCAAAGTCTCCGCCGAGAGGCAACTATGAGCGCGTTCTTGCAAAGACATATGCCGAAGCGGAGCGGTCGGGAAGTACTGTCAGTGATAAAAGGATGAAAGAACGACGAGCTGGGAAAAAAATTGCCCAGCTCGGCGAACAAGCGAACCAATCGTGCCCCCCGCTCAAGGTGTCAAAAGACATCGTTGCTAATGATCCGAGTATGGTGCCCGGTTATAGCAATCTTGGAGATTACCTGCCCGACGATGTACATTATGAAATCATGGAGGTGGACGACCACAAATACCATTACGGGAAGCCTCTCGTCAAAGATGAAAGATCTCTAAGCACGATGATGCGAAGACTACATGATTGGTACATGAAAACCTGCAGAGAGTCTGATGGGATGGATACTTTGACGCTGAGAGTTAAAACGGAGCATGACCTCGTTGGAATTGATCTGCTGAGTGTTCCATTTGAGGATTTCTTCCAGTTTTACAATCAAAAGGCCCTCGATAAAACAACGATCACTTGCTACTGTCTGTAAGTAGTACTACTTCTGTCATTAAGTCTCTCTATATAGGTCAGCTCTTTCATTGCATGTATTTATACGTATCCTCACTATATTATGCAGATTGAAGATCGCCGAATTGAAGAAAAAACAAATCGGTGATATTGGGTTCATTAACACAAATCTCATAGATGCATATACGGTTGAAAAACATCCCAAAGAAGCCGAGGCCAACTTGCTACAATCGTTGGTATTAAATCAAAACAAAGATATAATACTCTTTCCTTACAACTTCAAGTGAGTGTTACTGTCTTGTGCATATTCGGTTTCCCTTATTAGTCCAGGTTATGGTAATGTAATAGATGACTTATGCATGCATGTGCAGCTTCCACTATATTCTCCTAGAGATTAAGCTTGAGCAGGGAGTAGTAACCGTCTTAGACTCAACACAAAAAGATCCCCAGGACTATGCGAACATGACTCAAATGCTCGAGAAGTAAGTTAAATCGATCATTATCCACCATATTAGCAACTTTGTTCATTTCCTGATATCAAGTAATTGTTTTCTTTGTCTGGCAGGGTTTGGAGAAAATTCACCTCAAAAGCTCCGGGACTGCCGAAGAAGCTGCAATTTAATCACCCGAAAGTAAGTACTATAGTAGCATGTTCCGCGCATCTCCTAGTGATTCAAGCGCTAGTTTCATCAATACCATTTAGCATGCTTGCTTATCAGTTTGATTGACCTCTATTTCTTGTAAAGTGGTTGTGGCAGGAACCCGGGAATAATTACTGTCGATACTACGTTTGCGAGTCCATCCGCTACACGACCTGTTAGCGGGGCTACACTGAAGAACAATATGAAGTGCGTAAGCAATAATATTCACAATTTTATTTTATTACCATCATTTGTGTTGAGTTTCATTTATTCATATATATATATGTATTGACCCCCGTCTTCAAATTAGATGTTTCGGAAGCGGGATGAACTCCTAGCAGAAGATCGTATGCGAGGAATTCAAGAGGAATTGGCGGCATTCTTCCTTGACCACGTGATCGCTGAAAACGGAGAATACTATGTGGACCCTGTGTTCCTACAATTTAGTTAGGAGATTGTATTGTAAGAGATAATTATTGTATATATGTAGCCGGTAGTGTCAGATAGATATACGAGAACTTGTTGTTCGACCAATATCTCGGAGAAGGAGAGGTGGTCGATATCACTTCTCTCTGTATGCATATGTTCATGACGATCTTCTGTTTCCTTCATTTGATTACTAGCTAGCGTGTCTACTCCTCTCCATATGTATATAGTACGTAGCGTCGACCAAGCACGGAGATAAGAGAGGACACTTCTCTCTATTAATTAGCTAGCTAACACAATATATGAAACACCTAAATTAACCCCCCAAAACCCCTAAACCACCCCCTTTCAAAAAAAACAAAAACCTCAGCTCCTGCCAGCTGCTGACGCGTGGATGCCTATTGGTCCCGGTTGGTGACACCAACCGGGACAAAAGGCCCTGCCTATTGGTCCCGCTTGGTGGCACCAACCGGGACCAAAGGCCCTCCTGCCTGGGCTCCCCGCACCGGCCACGTGGACGGCCTTTAGTCCCGGTTCGTGTAAGAACCGGGACTAAAGGGCTAGGGCATTAGTAACGACCCTTTAGTCCCGGTTCCAGAACCGGGACTAAAGGCCCTTATGAACCGGGGTAAAAGCCCCTTTTCCTACTAGTGTGGATGTTGGATGATGTATGAATTAATTTATGTATTGTGTGAAGTGGCGATTGTAAGCCAACTCTTGTTATCCCATTCTTGTTCATTACATGGGATTGTGTGAAGATGACCCTTCTTGCGACAAAACCACAATGCGGTTATGCCTCTAAGTCGTGCCTCGACACGTGGGAGATATAGCCACATCGTGGGCATTACAGCAGGGCACCCCAAGAGGGAGAAGCAAGAAGAAACAATCTTTAGGGCTAGACACAAAGAGCCGGTTTAGCGGCGACTCCCTCGAGATGATAATGAGACCTAGCCACAAACAGCATGTAGGGCTATTACCGGATGATGTTTCCCGGGGCCCGAAGCTGTCTAAATCCTTGTCTTGTGTTGCGTCTTCCGATTCCGCTCAGCCCCTCTCAAGCTACCACATAGATGCGTTGGCCTCAAGACTAAGTCCTCACACTAGGACATCTGCCGTGACAATTCCACAACAGTTGGCGCCCACCGTGGGGCCTGCGCACGATGGTGTTGAGTTCATGAAGGGATCTTTTCCAGGGATCGAAGAGTTTTGTAATTTTTCATATGAAGAAAGGATCTGCATCAACAATGAGCAGTCGGAAGAGCATATACGAAGATTTGAGATGAAAGAAATTTAGAGTTTTGCGATCCGTTCGCCGCACCCGTCTTTGGCGATCCGTCGAAACCAACAGAAGATTAATTTTTGTTTTTGCATTACCGCAAGTCGCCGAGTCCGACAGGAGTTCAGAGGATTCCTTTGTTTGGGTGGTGTGCAAGTTTCCACCGAGAAGATTTCTGCTGTGACCGACGAGAGGATCAAGACAAACTGCTACTATCAACATATCAACTCATGGGTCCGCTTCTGTTGCATATTACGTGCATCAGCGTCAAGCACCACGCAAAGACAAAAAATCAATTCATTTACCAAGTACTACCTAGAGAAGGACTCGGACATGTGCTGCGTTTTGCCTTTGTCGTGTTTCTGCCTCCGAGCTAGCTGCCCTGGCCGTGAGCCGCCAACGCGCCTCCTCGTCGTCACTCCATCGCCAAGCCGCCGTTTGCCTTGGCCTCGGGCCGCCGTTCTTGCCGCAGGCCACTGCCAACGTAGCCTCGTCCCCTTGCTCCCGTGACTTGCTTCCGCGGACCGAGCTGCCCGTTGCCTGGTCGCCTCTGCTACTATGGTCGAGCGCCCCGCCTTCGCTACGCCTCTGTGGCCGACGAGCCGCGTTGCCTTGCCTTCGGACCGCGGAGGACCACCGTCTCGAAAGTTGGGCGCCGCCATGGCCGCGCGCCCCGCCTCCACCAGCGCTTCTTCGAGTCGGGCTCGGGGTTGACCTCGCCTCCTAATCACCTCACCTTGCCTCGCCTCAGTCGCCGTCTCAGATTCGACCTCACCTCGTTGCCACCACGAGAAGCTCCGCCCGAAGAGGGAAGTCACGGACTCGGCCTCGCCTGTCTCGGCTTGCCCCGTTGCCTCCTTAGGCACACACCGCCTCACTGGCCATCGCCGCCTCGCCATGTCTCCAAGGGGACCTACAGCAGTCACCATCACCACGGTTTCCCCCGTCGCATCGAGCCGCCGTTGCCGACGTCGAACTACCCGGCCTCGCAGCCGCTGTGGCCCTGAGACACCTCTAAGTCGCCGGCCTTGCTGCCGCCTTGCGCCGCCCTCGCCGGAGCAGCCGGTCTTCATCAAGCTGCCGTTGAGCCGCCGGTCTCCACTGAGCCACCCTCCGCCGCTGTGGCCCACGGTCTCACCGTAAGCCGCCGTTGCCGTAATGCCATTCTGAGCCGCCGCACCAGCTTGCCTCGTAAGCTACCGCAGCTCCTACTCTGCGTATGATGGCTGTGGTCTCTTCAACCTAGCCGAGCAGCATGTTAAAATCTTCATCTATCTACAGCGGGTGTTCTGTGCTCGATTCAGTATGGTCCAGAGAGCCGCTGGTTCTGTGCTCGATTCAGTATGGTCCAGAGAGTCGCTGCCAGGACTCAGTAGGTTTTATCTAAGAAATGAGAAGCAGTTGGAGCGACAGGAATCAACATATCCACCGAGGCATACTTAAATGGTCATTGCTGCCCGCGTAAGCTGAAAAAAAAGTGCCACGATGGCGTATCTGGCCGGAGAGTCATGGTTGCATGTACCACGAGCGGCCACCAGGCCGATGAAAGCTGCTGTTGCTACTGTCACTACTGCATCCCACACAAGGCCAAAAGTTATAATTTTCTACCGTTTGTGTAAAGTGACTTGGGCACGGAGACCTAGGCTTTAGATGAACAAGCCTAATTATGTGGAAACCATGTGCTATCACACAAGACCAAGTACTGGTAGTACTCTTCTCTATTCAAAGGTTGAAATTGTAGTACAAGACATCCTGGACAGATTCTAGGGACGTTTCACATCTGTTGTCCAAATGCATTAGGTGATATCTTTCCTCTCTATTTTATCAGCATGTTAATCCGTCTGAGAACAATTACTTGGGCACGTAATATTGTTATACACAGGTAAATTATTCATTACAAAAGTGTTGATATACCGCGGATATGGAGCATGCGCCAGCATCATTTTTATTGGCGTTCGTCTGTGTCACACAACTTCACGGACATGCGTGTAAGCCGCCGCCCCTGCAGTCCGGTCTATATCAATGCGCCTACCGACTCGTCCATCTGCACCGCCTTACAACGCCATGGACGACTTGCCCGTCCACCCTCGTGGCTGGCTCACACGTCTGCGCCGGCTTACAATGTGACGGACAACTTACCCGTCCGCCCCCACGGCCGACTCTCCTGTTGTCACGACCGGTTTTTCAATAAAATAATTATTGAGAAACCAATCCCTTTTACAGACCAGCGAGGAAGAATTCCTTCTCACTGATAGACAATATCTTGGTCACAGAAGAAAATACCAGGAGTACTAAATATAATACAAGGTTGAGCAGAGACTGCCCAACAATCTATTACATGCCCGCCGATAAACAATACGACGGGTAGGGTGGCAAACTACTAACTCATGATAATAACGGTGGTGGAGATATCACCGCGAAGCGAGTGATAGGATTCCAGAAGACTACAGCTCTTCGAGCGTCGGAGTGAGGCTCGAGAAGACTTATTGCGGGTGGAGGAAGCGTATACAATACAAGTGACCAAAATCCGGGATCGCGCAGGACTGACTGGGACTCCTCTAGGCATCGGACGCGCTATCAAACTCTTCATCCAAGAGATCGCCTTCGTCAACATCTGGCCAAATCAACAAGCCAGGTGAGTACTATGAAAGCACTCGCAAGACAGTTCGGACATAAGATATAACAAATGCGAACATGAAGTACATGAATAAGTTAACCAGTACGATTCAGACATAGAGGTAGTAAAATGCTGGGTACCAAGCGAGGGTCTGAATGACGCCTCGAGCGGAAACTGCAGAATAGTAACACTGGTGCCAAGCGAGTGTCTGAAAGACTCCTCGAGCGGAAAATGCGGAATAATAATACTGGTGCCAAACGAGTGTCTGGAAGACTCCTCGAGCGGAAAATGCGGAATAATAATGCCACAGTCGGGCGTCGAGGCGACACCACATAAAGGGCTTATAACAGAAAATAAGGACGGTGCATGCCACAGTCGGACGTCTGGGCGACATCACATAAAGGGCTTATATTTGAAGTAAGAAACAAGAACACGCCACAGTCGGACGTCTGCGCGACGTCACATAAAGGGCTTATATCACAGCTCAATAATGCAACAGATTGGGAACATAATTCACCATGAGCATGAAACAAAAATAAAGTTAGTCCATCCACAGGAATAACAATACATCTGAATTACCACTTGAGCTTGCTCACCGGGAACGGGTTTTCCATGCGGATAGATATGGATATAATGTTTTCCTTACTTGATCATGGATACGATGATTTGGAAAGAATTGACTCTGCAGAGTTTGTACTTAACCACAGCCAACGGATTTCAGTAGTCACGGGGACTAGTTCCGTCTACGGTGTTTTGGAAGAAACACGTCTAACCAGTACACACCCAATTTAACCATCCGAAGCCAGGGATCACCCTAAGCATCGTTCAAGAAAAACCTTGAGACGGGGAGGCTACAACCTCGCATAGCATGGGATCAAATTTCTATACGCGCGCTATAAGGGGGTGCCCCCCCTCTCGGTCCCAATCGGAAACACCCATGCCCCCTGACCGGATGACTGGCTTTAATCCTGGGCCAAGGTACCATCATCCCGGCCTCTCTGTTTGGTGTGTACACGGAAAGAGGTTACCAACTTACTAAACCGTATCTCTGGCAATGAGACATGTGGTAGCACGGAAAAGGGGAATGAACGGTAATGCGGCTCCAACCACATTAACGTCGGAGAAAGTCGGATGACGCAAGGCTGGCATGCTACAACAGTACCATCTTGCTGCCCTTCATGTCACCACATGATTTGGCCATCTCTCATCAGAGATCATCGCAACTTTGGAACATGCGAAAAAAAGGAAGAACGATAACGTGGCTCCAACCATGTTAACGTCGGAGAAAGTCGGATGACGCAAGGCTGGCACGCTACAACAGTACCACCTTGCTGCCCTTCATGTCACCACATGATTTGGCCATCTCTCATCAGAGATCATCGCAACTTTGGAACAACCGGGTAGTTGCCTTACAAGCAACGAGGTATTTACCGACACTCATATGCCACGCACCAACTTTCACGCAAACATGCAAAACATCTGTCATATCAAATGTTCAAACCATGCTTGCCTGGTTCGGAGAAGTCGGAGTCTAACTCGGCGAAGTTCGCGGCTCCGTCACCTCTCCCGGAACCTACGGCAATCACGAAACGGGTACTAACGTGAAAACCAACACATGCACAGGAACTTTTCCAAATATTTTTCAAATAAATCCCATAAAAAACTAGACAAAATTTTAAGAATGTCAGAAAAAGAATCACTCAAAAATACCTTTTTATTAAAAAGTTATAAAGGTTTCTGTCTAGGGACCTTTCTGTAATGAAACGGAAAAGTTCCAGGGTTTTAACTGAGAAAACAGAAAACGGTTCGTTTGGAAATGCGCAAGCGCAAGAGAGAAAGCGTATTTTGCCCGAAGGCGCCAACAGAAAACGGTTCGGGGAAAATAAAACAGAGGCTGACACGCGGGGTCCGCATGTCAGGTTTGAAAAGGCTCGCGGGCGCCCGAAGACGGCGGTGGACGCCGGCGTCGAACCACGGCGAGTTAGGCGAACGGAGGGTACCAAGAGCTTCAGCGTCCTCTTCCGCGTCGGTGGGTGGTGGACTCGTCCAACGGGGAGCACCACGTCGACGGCGACACTTTCTCCGGCGGACGGCGGTTCGGGTGAGGATGGGGAACTCCGGTGGAGGGCTGCAAACTACGAATTGAGGCGCGGGTCAGAACGAGGGATGCAAGGTGAAGCTACTGGCAAGAGAATGGAGCCGGAGGAGCACACACGGGGGCGAATCGGGCTGGATCCCGTGGCGGGTCGCGGCGGCCGGAGTCGAGGAAGGAGACCTCCTCGGGGCTCTACTAGTGGCTAGGCTTGCTCTAGGGAAAGTGCAGGGCTGGTGGGTGCTCGAGTTGAAGCTCGGGGCCTCTATTTATAGGCAGATCGACGGGGTGGCCGTGAATGGAGAATCACCGGCGAGCGATTACAGCGGAGCAGTGGATTGGCAGGTGGATTGAGCGGCCAGGCAGCATCAGTGGAGATTACTGGAGTTGTTCCACAGCTAAGCGGGGCTGGTCTCGGCGTAATGGCGTCTGTCCACGGTGAGGTGACCGCACGGGCTCAACGGCGGCAGAGAGCGCGCTCCGCGCCCTGCGGTTCACGACGAGAGCGGTAGCGCATTTGGGGGAGTGGAAGGCCACGCGGCGGGCTCCGGTGGTTTGGGCGGTGCTGGGTGGAGTCATCGGCGCCGTGTCTCCCGCTAGCGTCCGCAAAGCCGCCGCCGGCGTCGGTCACGGGGCAGCGGACCTTCTGCTGCTCGTCGCCGACGCTCGCAAGGCGCCAGGCGTTCGTGCGGTGCAGGAACAAGAGGGCGGGGACGAGGAGCAAGGCGACGCGATGGCACTAGCGAGATCGATGTCATGCTTTGAAGAAAACGACAGTAGCTACTGAACTGAATCTCTGAACTTTACTGAATTTGACATGACCATGCACTGCAGGTGTTCGACAGAAGGTTTTGGCTATGAGATAAATTTTTCTGGAGCTGTAACTTGGTGAGATGACCACTCAATGCACCCAGAGGCTGCATGATTTTACTTGGAATTTTTGGAGAGAGTTTTGAATGAATTTCATCAAATTTGGCAAATCTGGTCCAAACTTGCAGCAGATGTAGTTTGAAAATTTTGAACTGAAGACCAGTGGATCTTCATGGTTCTAGGTTGAGGGTTCAAAGGACTAGGAGGGGAAAAAGGTTTGGTGGCAAAAATCAAGACAGAAAGTGGAGTTCCTTTGTAAATCTCCAAGTAGTAGAATAGAAGACAGAAATTTATTTGGATAGAATTTAAATGGAAATGATCACATGGGGAGGTTCAACTTGCTGGATTAGGTGTAAAACATGATCCAAAGGTGAGGGAAGGGTTAGGGGAGAGGATTTGCACTAATGCCATGGCAAGAAGGAATAGTTGAAAGTGGCAAAGGACTTTCCAAAAGCCATAGTGCAAATTCAAAAAGATTTTCAGAAGTTATTCTCCCAAATGAAAAACATTTTGTCTTGAGCCCAAATGAAGAGTAAGAACTCCCAAGGCCAAAGGCAGATCTTGGGTGAATCCAAACAAAACTTTTGCCATAAAGGAAATATTTGAGAGGGAGAGTTCTCTTGAAGAAAAATTTAAATCACTCCCCTCAAGTCAAATAAAAGTCTTTTGAAAAAAAATCCAAATAAAAACTTGGGTGTCACACCCGTCCACGCGGCTTACCGCGCCCGCGACTAACTCGCCCGTCCGCGCCGGTTTACCGCGCCGACTCATTTATCTGTACTGCCTTTGATGCTGCAGTCATCTTTTCCGTCAGTCTCTTGCGGCCTGGTCTACATCAAGACACCGGGCCGCACCTGTCTGCACGAGCTGTTTATTGAGTATGAGCAAGTCACTGCTTGGGTAGCCCGGTTTTCTTCCAACAAATTGAAGGCAAATTATCATGTCTTATCAGCCGTCGTCTGCACTTGATGGCTCAATGGGTAGGCGCACAGGTCGCCGCCACTACAGCTTGGTTAACTTCAAACAGCCAGTTGGAAGGAACCATTGCCCGAGTTGCTAACACGGCTCATACGGGATCATTTATAACCCACCGCAATTACCTCAACCTTCTGAGGATACACATCGCGCTATAAACGCTAATGATATACACCTTATGTTATGGTCAATATGGAGAATCAAACTTGAGCCGCCCGGTTCCACGTTTTAAAACCGCCACCTCCGCCGCGGCCATGAGAGAGTGGATAAATCATAGTTGAAGTGGCTGGAGGTGATCTATATACGGCTCTATTTTTGTCCAGACAAATCAGGTGAAAGTTGTCCAGTCAAATTTTATTGATACATTTTATTTTCTTCGAGAACACTTACTCTCGTTTGTGCAATTTCTTATGCAGAACAATTCTCCATAAATAAATAGGCCATCAAGCTATGGCCCTTGCTTAACCGGACGGGTCAATGGACAGGGTCAATTATAACCCACCGAAGTTCAACATATTCCAGCAATCCACTGGTCATATCATGATCAAGCATGGAGAGTCTCAAGCCAACTCCTCGAGTAGTCTTAAGACTCGGGGGCTACAATGACATGACTTTGTAAAACATTGTGAGATTCAAGACCCCGGATCATTGGAGGGAAGATAACCCAGTTCCGTAGGCTACCCCCATATTAGTGAAAATTTAAAAGCCGTCAGGAAATTGCCGGCTCAAAATGAAGATTCTGGTTTAAAATCCGGCTCAAGAGACACCTCTCTCCCACAAAGCACTGAAGCTCTTATTATCCGGTTTAAAAACCGGTTCAAAGGAAATTTATTTACCACAAAGCTTTGAAGCTCTTAAATCCGGTTCAAAATATGGCTCAAGGTAAATTTATCTCTCACAATGTTTTGAAGCTTTCAAATCCGGCTTAAAGTTCCGGTTCAAAAAGAATTAATCTCTCACAAGTTTGAGTTCTCAGAAAAATTAAAGGTTGCCAAAGAGAACTTGCTGCCATGATGCGCGGTTCAAACATGGGTATCCTGCCTTACAGCTTATCTTATTATGGTCACTTGGGGGCTTCCTGCTCATCGAGCATAGCTGTCGGTACCCTCTTGATCGGCACAATGCCAAAACTATATGATCACTTGTGGGCTTCCTGTTCAAACATAGGTCGTATTCGAACCAAAGAGAACATAGCTGTTGGTACCCTCTTGATCGGCACACTGCCAAGCTCACTAGGGGGCTTCTTGATCGTATTCGAATCATAGCTCAACCCCTTTTGGGAACCGACTTTGATCGTATTCGAATCAGAGTCACTAAAAAACTCTCAAGGTCATTAGGGGGCTTCCTGTTCAAACATAGGTCGTATTCGAACCAAAGAGAACATAGCTGTCGGTACCCTCTTGATCGGCGCAACACGAAAGCCACTGGGGGCTACATGATCGTATTCGAATCCTAGCTTAACCCCTTTGGAACGGTTTACTGATCGTATTCGAATCAGAAGCCTCACTTTTTCTCTTTGTTTGACTTAAGTTTTTTGAAAACAGTCTTTTGGGTTTGTCTTGAGACTTTTTGCTCATATATGTGTGGTTTCTGTTTAACCCGGCTCGACTTTGGACGATAAGTCGCCAGCATATGACAATATTAATACTTGGAAGATTTGGATTCTAAGTTTTGCGTTCTCACCCTTACTGCACAGGTATCATAAGCCGGCAGTACGATTCAATATCACAGGTATGATATTGTTTATGCATGATTATGTTTAAACCGGCCCTGACTATGGACTTTAAGTCGTCGGTATATTTTGGATTGCGCCATCGGAATCATGCATTTATCAATCATTGGATTATTGCCCTTATTGGATACAGCGATGTAAGCCGGCAGTACGAACCAATTCTACAGGTATGTCTTCCTGATTATATAAATATGCGAGGTTTCATAACCCGCCCTGGCTTTTGACAATAAATCATCAGTATGTTTAGGCTTGAATGACCTTAATTCTAGTCTTTTCCATACTTGCATAAAGACTATATTATGTTTGGGTTGTTACCCGCCCTGGCTTTTGACGTTAAGTCGCCAAGGCATATGTTGTTTAAATTCTGTGCAGGATTTGTAGAACTATGACTTACATAAATGATTAAGTTCAAGCCCATCATCAAAGATTGAAATCGGTGTCTCAAAAGGGTTATCAATTCTTGATTTTCTCAAAGGCTATAAGCCGCTGGGTTATGAAATTCTGGCTTACAAGGAATGAGCATTAAGTCGCCATCGGCCAAGAGCCGCCAAATATTAAAACTATGGATTTACTTGTCAGCTGATAAGGTATTCAAATTTCTAATCAGCCAAACTTGGCTGGATTTTCATGATGATGTTAAATACTTGGAATTTTTGTCTTCTAGGTTTTGGGTTATCACCTTTACTACATTGATATGGTGTTCAAAGTCGCTTTAGTGCAAAGGCTATTATTTATCAATGGATATGATTATTTTTACAATGGAGGGAATAGTCCCGAGTTGCTGCAGGCTTACGACCCGGCACTTGGGGGCTACATTATTCAAGTTGACGTTACATCAAATATGCAAGTCCCATGTCACTGCCAGCATGCACCATGGCACTTGGGGGCTAATGCAAAGTCATTTTTTGGCTCACTTTATTGAAGATCCGACTCATCACATTGTAATGAGCCGGCCCTTGGGGGCTACCAATTGCTCCTCTTAAAAATTCAAGGTACACGAGTTAAATCCATTATATTGAAAAAGTCTACTATTCAGTTGGTAGAGTACAAAGCTCTTAACCCTGT
This sequence comes from Triticum aestivum, assembly GCF_018294505.1. Classification (NCBI taxonomy): domain Eukaryota; kingdom Viridiplantae; phylum Streptophyta; class Magnoliopsida; order Poales; family Poaceae; genus Triticum; species Triticum aestivum. The sequence goes on along the minus strand of NC_057799.1, from coordinate 42,113,730 downwards.
GGACATGGGTTCAAGCCCCATGGTGTTGATTACATCATATGATGTTATTATCAATGAATTATATACAAAAGTCCCTGCTCATTATTGCATAATGACCCGGCCCTTGGGGGCTACACTGGTTGAAGTTTTCATGAGCATAAGGCAATTACAAGTCCCAGGTTGCTGCAAGCATGACAACCCGGCACTTGGGGGCTACAGGTGATATGCATATAAGGGAGAAAAAGTCTTCAAATTCTCAATATGGAGCAGACCAGATTAACCCGGTGTCTGCAACAATCATGACCTGGTATCATTTATTTATAACCCGGCAAATTTGGCAATCATAAATCGGCAAGATCTACATCTTTAAGCCGGTTGAATATTAGTTGAATATTTCAAGACCAATATTTTTGTCAAGTCAGAGCATTGAAAGCCGACTCAAATGGATTACTTCTTATAATATTTCTCTACAAGAGCCAATGTCAGCAAATTGGTTATGAAGCTGGCCTATTGACCCGGATTTTTTAGAAGTTCCTGGATTTTTTGCATTGGCAAGGTTTAGACATATCTGTTAAAGGAGATTTGCTATAGGATCTTGAGTATGCATCCAGGAGGAAATGACAAGGACTTAAAGATGATCAGGTGCCGGTTCAGGAAAATATTTAACTTGGAGCACAACCTATCAAGTTTGTTCTTGTGTTTATTTTATAGCATAAGTTTACCATGGATAAATCCAAGCTAAACTGGGGGCTAATGTCGGGGATATACCCTGCATATGACCCGGCCGGAATGATGACCCGGCCAGACTTGGCGACTCACCAGAGACCCGGCTGGAGCTTGGCGACTCACTAGCGATCCGCCGAACAAAGCAGTTTTCAGGTAACCCGTCTGGACATTATGACTCACTGGAGACCCGACAGGCGGATCAAACGGACGACAAGGCCCAAGGCCCAGCAGGCTGGCTTATACTCCGGTGGGCCGGCTTAAGATGAAAGGCGTGAGGAATATTTCCTTTACAAAGAATCAAGACCAGGACTTGTATCCGGATTAAAATAGAGAATAAGCTAGTTCTAATTCTACTAGGACTCTACATGTAAACCACCCCTTCAACTTATATAAGGAGGGGCAGGGCACCCCAAGAGGGAGAAGCAAGAAGAAACAATCTCTAGGGTTAGACACAAAGAGCCGGTTTAGCGGCGACTCCCTCGAGATGATAATGAGACCTAGCCACAAACAGCATGTAGGGCTATTACCGGATGATGTTTCCCGGGGCCCGAAGTTGTCTAAATCCTTGTCTTGTGTTGCGTCTCTCGATTCCGCTCAACCCCTCTCAAGCTACCACATAGATGCGTTGGCCTCAAGACTAAGTCCTCACACTAGGACATCTGCCGTGAAAATTCCACGACAGTTGGCGCCCACCATGGGGCCTGCGCACGGAAGTGTTGAGTTCTTGAAGGGATCTTTTCCAGGGATCAAAGAGTTTTGTAATTTTTCAGATGAAGAAAGGATCTGCATCAACAACGAGCAGTCGGAAGAGCATATACGAAGATTTGAGATGAAAGAAATTTAGAGTTTTGCGAGCCATGCGCCGCACCCGTCTTTGGCGATACGTCGAAACCAACATAAGATTAATTTTTGCTTTTGCATTACCGCAAGTCGCCGAGTCCGACAAGAGTTCACAGGATTCCTTTGTTTGGGTGGTGTGCAAGTTTCCACTGAGAAGATTTCTGCTGTGACCAATGAGAGGATCGAGACAAACTGCTACTGCCAACACATCAAGTCATGGGTCCGCTTCTGCTGCATATTACGTGCATCAGCGTCAAGCACCACGCGAAGACAAAAAATCAATTCATTTACCAAGTACTACCCGGAGAAGCCTCGGACCTGTGCTGCGTTTTGCCTTTGTCGTGTTTCTGCCTCCGAGCTAGCTGCCTTGGCCGTGAGCCGCCGACGCGCCTCCTCGTCGTCACTCCATCGCCAAGCCGCCGTTTGCCTTGGCCTCGGGCCGCCGTTCTTGCCACAGGCCGCTGCCACCGTAGCCTCGTCCCCTTGCTCCCGTGACTTGCTTCCGCGGACCGAGCTGCCCGTTGCCTGGTCGCCTCTGCTACTATGGTCGAGCGCCCCGCCTTCGCTACGCCTCTGTGGCCGACGAGCCGCGGTGCCTTGCCTTCGGACCGCGGAGGACCACCGTCTCGAAAGTTGGGCGCCGCCTTGGCCGCGCGCCCCACCTCGACCAGCGCTTCTTCGAGTCGGGCTCGGGGTTGACCTCGCCTCCTAATCACCTCACCTCGCCTCGCCTCAGTCGCCGTCTCAGATTCGACCTCACCTTCTTGCCACCGCGAGAAGCTCCGCCCGCAGAGGGAAGTCACGGTCTCGGCCTCGCCTGTCTCGTCTTGCCCCGTTGCCTGCTTAGGCACACACGGCCTCACTGGCCATTGCCGCCTCGCCATGTCTCCAAGGGGACCTACAGCAGTCACCATCACCACGGTTTCCCCCGTCGCATCGAGCCGCCGTTGCCGGCATCGAACCACCCGGCCTCGCTGCCGCTGTGGCCCCGAGACACCTCTTCAACCTAGCCGAGCAGCATGTTAAAATCTTCATGTATCTACAGCGGGTGTTCTGTGCTCGATTCAGTATGGTCCAGAGAGTCGCTGCCAGGACTCAGTAGGTTTTATCTAAGAAATCAGAAGCAGTTGGAGCAACAGGAATCAACATATCCACCGAGGCATACTTAAATGGTCATTGCTGCCCGCATAAGTTGAAAAAAAAAAGTGCCACGATGGCGTATCTGGCCGGAGAGTCACGGGTGCATGTACCACGAGCGGCCACCAGGCCGATGAAAGCTACTGTTGCTACTGTCACTACTGCATCCCACACAAGGCCAAAAGTTATAATTTTCTACCGTTTGTGTAAAGTGACTTGGGCACGAAGACCTAAGCTTTAGATGAACAAGCCTAATTACGTGGAAACCATGTGCTATCACCCAAGGCCAAGTACTGGTAGTACTCTTCTCTGTTCAAAGGTTGAAATTGCAGTACAATACATCCTGGACAGATTCTAGGGACGTTTCACATCTGTTGTCCAAATGCATCAGGTGATATACTTCCTCTCTATTTTATCAGCATGTTAATTCGTCTGAGAACAATTACTTGGGCATGTAATATTGTTATACGCAGGTAAATTATTCATTACAAAAGGGTTGATATACCGCGGATATGGAGCATGCGCCAGCATCATTTTTATTGGCGTTCGTCTGTGTCACACAACTTCACGGACACGCGTGTAAGCCGCCGCCCCTGCAGTTCGGTCTACATCAACGCGCCAGCCGACTCGCCCATCTGCGCCGCCTTACAACGCCACGGGCGACTTGCCCGTCCACGCTCGCGGCTGGCTCACACGTCTGCGCCGGCTTACAATTTGACGGACAACTTACCCGTCCGCCCCCACGGCCGACTCTCCCGTCCACGCGGCTTACCGCGCCCGCGACTAACTCGCCCATCCACGCCGGTTTACCGCGCCGACTCATTTATCTGTACTGCCTTTGATGCTGCAGTCGTCTTTTCCGTCCGTCTCTTGCGGCCTGGTCTACATCAACACACCGGGCCACACCTGTCTGCATGAGCTATTTATTGAGTATGAGAAAGTCACTGCTTGGGTAGCCCGGTTTTCTTCCAACAAATTGGAGGCAAATTATCATCTCTTATCAGTCGCCATCTGCACTGGATGGCTCAATGGGTAGGCGCACAAGTCGCCGCCACTACAATTTGGTTAACTTCAAATAGCCAGTTGGAAGGAACCATTGGCCGAGTTGCTGACACGGCTCATACGGGATCATTTATAACCCACCGCAGTTACCTCAACCTTCTGAGGAATCACATCGCGCTATAAACGCTAATGATATACACCTTATGTTATGGTCAATATGGAGAATCAAACTTGAGCTGCCCGGTTCCGCGTTTTAAAACCGCCACCTCCGCCGCGGCCATGAGAGAGTGGATAAATCACAATTGAAGTGGCTGGAGGTGATCTATATACGGCTCTATTTTTGTCCAAACAAATCAGGTGAAAGTTGTCCAGTCAAATTTTACTGATACATTTTATTTTCTTCGAGAACAATTACTCTCGTTTGTGCAATTTCTTATGCAGAACAATTCTCCATAACAAAATAGGCCATCAAGCTATGGCCCTTGCTTAACCGGACGGGTCAATGGACAGGGTCAATTTTAACCCACCAAAGTTCAACATATTCCAGCAATCCACTGGTCATATCATGATCAAGCATGGAGAGTCTCAAGCCAACTCCTCGAGTAGTCTTAAGACTCGGGAGCTACGATGACATGACTTAGTAAAACATTGTGAGATTCAAGACCCCGGATCATTGGAGGGAAGATAACCCAGTTCCGGAGGCTACCGCCATATTGGTGAAAATATAAAAGCCGTCAGAAAGTTGCCGGCTCAAATTGAAGATTCTGGTTTAAAATCCGGCTCAAGAGACACCTCTCTCCCAGAAAGCACTGAAGCTCTTAATATTCGGTTTAAAAACCGGTTCAAAGGAAATTTATTTACCACAAAGCTTTGAAGCTCTTAAATCCGGTTCAAAATCCGGCTCAAGGTAAATTTATCTCTCACGAAGTTTTGAAGCTTTCAAATCCGGCTTAAAGTTTCGGTTCAAAAAGAATTAATCTCTCGCAAGTTCGAGTTCTCAGAAAAATTAAAGGTTGCCAAAGAGAACTTGCTGCCATGATGCGCGGTGCAAACATGGGTATCCCGTGAATGTCAGAAAATAACGATACCTGTTGGGGATATACCCCGCGGTATGACCCGGCCGGAATGATGACCCGGCCGGACTTGGCGACTCACCAGAGACCCGGCTGGAGCTTGGCGACTCACTGGCGATCCGCCCGAACATAGCGGTTTTCAGGTAACCCGCCTGGACATTATGACTCACTGGAGACCCGACGGGTGGATCAGACGGACAACAAGGCCCAAGGCCCAGCAGGCCGGCTTATACTCCGATGGGCCGGCTTAAGATGAAAGGCGTGAGGAATATTTCCTTTACAAAGAATCAAGACCCGGACTTGTATCCGGATTGTAATAGAGAATAAGCTAGTTCTAATCTTACTAGGACTCTACATGTAAGCCGCCCCTTCAACTTATATAAGGAGAGGCAGGGCACCCCAAGAGGGAGAAGCAAGAAGAAACAATCTCTAGGGTTAGACACAAAGAGCCGGTTTACCGGCGACTCCCTCGAGATGATAATGAGACCTAGCCACAAACAACATGTAGGGCTATAATCGGATGATGTTTCCCGGGGCCCGAAGCTGTTTAATCCTTGTCTTGTGTTGCGTCTCTCGATTCCGCTCAACCCCTCTCAAGCTACAACATAGATGCGTTGGCCTCACGACTAACTCCTCACACTAGGACATTTGCCGTGACAATTCCACGACAATACCCGCCGCGAGCCTCTACACTCATCGGACCGCATACATCAGTATGTATTATTTCCAATAAGTCAGTTGCTCGCCCCATTGTTCCGGAGAACGGAGTCTTAGTCATCTTGCCCATGAGGCATGGTTCGCAAGCATCAAGTGATTCATAATCAAGTGATTCCAAAAGCCCATCAGCATGGAGTTTCTTCATGCGCTTTACACCAATATGACCTAAACGGCAGTGCCACAAATAAGTTGCACTATCTTCAATATTATGAATATGTGTATCACTACGATCGAGATTCAATAAACCATTTCTATTGAGTGTATGGCCGTAGAAGGTTTTATTCATGTAAATAGAACAACAATTATTCTTTGACTTAAATGAATAACCGTATTGCAGTAAACATGATCCAATCATATTCATTCTCAACGCAAACACCAAATAACATTTATTTCGGGTTCAACACTAATCCCGAAGGTAAAGGGAGTGTGCAATGGTGATCTTATCAACCTTGGAATCACTTCCAACACACATCATCACATCGCCCTTAACTAGTCTCTATTTATTTTGCAACTCCCGTTTCGAGTTACTACTCTTAGCAACTGAACAAGTATCAAATACCGAGGGGTTGCTATAAGCACTAGTAAAGTACACATCAATAACATGTATATCAAATATACTTTTATTCACTTTGCCATCCTTCTTATCCGCCAAGTATTTGGGGTAGTTCCGCTTCCAGTGACCATTCCCTTTGCAGTAGAAGCACTCAGTTCCAGGGTTAGGTCTAGCTTTGGGCTTTTTTCACGGGAGTGGCAACTTCTTGCCATTCTTCTTGAAGTTCCCTTTCTTTTCCTTGCCCTTTTACTTGAAACTAGTGGTCTTGTCAACCATCAACACTTGATGCTTTTTCTTGATTTCTACCTTCGCCGATTTCAGCATCGCGAAGAGCTTGGGAATTGTTTCCGTTATCCCTTGCATATTATAGTTCATCATGAAGTTCTAGTAACTCGGTGATAGTGACTAGAGAATTCTGTCAATCACTATCTTATCTGGAAGATTAACTCCCACTTGATTCAAGTGATTGCAGTACTCAGACATTCTGAGCACATGCTCACTAGCTGAGCTATTCTCCTCCATCTTGTAGGCAAAGTACTTTGTCAGAGGTCTCATACCTATTAACACGGGCATGAGTCTGAAATACCAATTTCGACTCTTGGAACATCTCATATGCTCCATGTCGTTCAAAACATTTTTGAAGTCCCGCTTCTAACCCGTAAAGCATGGTGCACTAAACTATCAAGTAGTCATCATACCGAGCTTGTCAAACGTTCATAACGTCTGCATGTGCTCCCGCAATAGGTCTGTCACCTAGCGGTGCATGAAGGACATAATTCTTCTGTGCAGTAATGAGGATAATCCTCAGATCACAGACCAAGTCCGCATCATTGCTAGTATCATCTTTCAACTTATTTTTCTCTAGGAATATATCAAAAATAAACGGGGAGCTACATCGCAAGCTATTGATCTACAACATAGTTATGCAAATACTATCAGGACTAAGTTCATGATAAATTAAAGTTCAATTAACCATATTACTTAAGAACTCCCACTTAGATAGACATCCCTCTAGTCATCTAAATGATCATGTGATCCATATCAACTAAACCATGTCCGATCATCATGTGAGATGGAGTAATTTTCAATGGTGAACATCACTATGTTGATCATATCTACTATGTGATTCATGCTCGACCTTTCGGTCTCAGTGTTCCGAGGCCATATCTGCATATGCTAGGCTCGACAAGTTTAACCCGAGTATTCTGCATGTGCAAAACTGGCTTGCACCCATTGTATGTGAACGTAGACCTTATCACACTCGGTCATCATGTGGTGTCTCGGCACGACAAACTGTCACAATGGTGCATACTCAGGGAGAACACTTATACCTTGAAATTTAGTGAGAGATCATCTTATAATGCTACCGCCGTACTAAAAAAAGATGCATAAAGGATAAACATCACATGCAATCAATATAAGTGATATGATATGGCCATCATCATCTTGTGCCTTTGATCTCCATCTCCAAAGCACCATCATGATCACCATCGTCACCGGCTTAACACCTTGATCTCCATCGAAGCATCATTGTCGTCTCGCCAATTATTGCTTCTACGACTATCGCTACTGCTTAGTGATAAAGTAAAGCAATTACATAGCGATTGCATTTCATACAATAAAGCGACAACCATAAGGCTCCTGCCAGTTGCCGATAACTTCTACAAAACATGATCATCTCATACAACAATTTATATCTCATCACGTCTTGACCATATCACATCACAACATGCCCAGCAAAAACAAGTTAGACGTCCTCTACTTTGTTGTTGCATGTTTTACTTGGCTGCTATGGGCTTAGCAAGAACCATTCTTACCTACGCATCAAAACCACAATGATTTTTCGTCAAGTGTGTTGTTTTAACCTTCAACAAGGACCGGGCGTAGTCACACTCGATTCAACTAAAGTTGGAGAAACAGACACCCACTAGCCACCTGTGTGCGAAGCACGGCGGTAGAACCAGTCTCATGAACGCGGTCATGTAATGTCGGTCTAGGCCGCTTCATCCAACAATACTGCCGAATCAAAGTATGACATGCTGGTAAGCAGTATGACTATTATCGCCCACAACTCTCTGTGTTCTACTCGTGCATATAACATCTACGCATAGACCTGGCTCGTATGCCACTGTTGGGGAACGCAGTAATTTCAAAAAAATCCTACGATCATGCAAGATCTATCTAGGTGATGCATAGCAACGAGCGGGGAGAGCGTGTCCACGTACCCTCGTAGACCAAAAGCGGAAGCATTTTATCAACGCGGTTGATGTAGTCGTATGTCTTCACGATCCGATCGATCCTAGCACCGAACGTACGGCACCTCCTTGTTCGGCACACGTTCAGCTCGATGACATCCCTCGTACTGTTGATCCAGTTGAGGCCGAGGGAGAGTTCCGTCTGCATGACGGCGTGGCAACGATGATGATGAAGTTACCGGCGTAGGGCTTCGCCTAAGCACTACGACGATATGACCAAGGTGTGTAACTGTGGAGGGGGGCACCGCACACGGCTAAAAGATCAACTTGTGTGTTCTAGGGTGCCCCCTCCCCACGTATATAAAGGAGGGAGGGGGAGGCCGACCGGCCCTAGGGGGGCGCCCAAGGAGGGGAGTCCTACTAGGACTACTAGTCCTAGTAGGATTCCACCACAAGGGAAAGAGGGGGAAGGAAGGAAGCGGGGGAAGGGAAGGAAAGGGGGCGCCGCCCCCTTCCCCTAGTCCAATTCGGACCCAAGGGGGGCACGCGGTCAGCCCCTCCTGGCCCCTTCCTCTCTTCCTACTAAGGCCCATAGAGGCCCATTAGTTCCCAGGGGCGTTCCGATAACCCTCCTGCACTCCGATATTTATTCGGTAACCCCCGGAACTCATACGGTGTCCGAATAACATTGTACAATATATGAGTCTTTATGTCTCGACCATTTCGAGACTCCTCATCATGTCTATGATCTCATCTGGGACTCCGAACAAACTTCGGTCATCAAATCACATAACTCATAATACAAATCGTCATCGAACGTCACGCGAGCGGTCCCTACGAGTTCGAGAACTATGTAGACATGACCGAGACACATCTCCGATCAATAACCAATATCGGAACATGGATGCTCATATTGGCTCCCACATATTCTATGAAGATCTTTATCGGTCAAACCGCATAACAACATACGTTGTTCCCTTTGTCATCGGTATGTTACTTGCCCGAGATTCGATCGTCGGTATCCTCATACCTAGTTCAATATCGTTACCGGAAAGTCTCTTTACTCATTCTGTAATGCATCATCCCGTAACTAACTCATTAGTCACATTGCTTGCAAGGCTTATAGTGATGTGCATTACCAAGAGGGCCCAGAGATACCTCTCCGATACTTGGAGTGAAAAATCCTAATCTCGATCTATGCCAACTCAACAAACACCAGCGGAGACACCTGTAGAGCATCTTTATAATCACCCAGTTATGTTGTGACATTTGATAGCACACAAGGTGTTCCTCCGATATTCGGGAGTTGCATAATCTCATAGTCAGAGGAACATGTATAAGTCATGAAGAAAGCAATAGCAATAAAACTGAATGATCAACATGCTAAGCTAACGGATGGGTCTTGTCCATCACATCATTCTCCTAATGATGTGATCACGTTCATCAAATGACAACGCATGTCTATGGTGAGGAAACTTAACCATCTTTGATTAACGAGCTAGTCAAGTGGAGGCATACTAGGGACACTTTGTTTTTTCTATGTATTCACACATGTATCAAGTTTCTGGTTAATACAATTCTAGCATGAATAATAAACATTTATCATGATATAAGGAAATATAAATAACATCTTTATTATTGCCTCTAGGGCACATTCCCTTCAAAACTGGCTTGCACCTGTTGTATGTGAACCTAGAGCTTATCACACCCGATCATCATGTGGTGTCTCGGCACGACGAACTGTAGCAACGGTGCATACTCAGGGAGAACACTTATACCTTGAAATTTAGTGAGGGATCATCTTATAATGCTACCGCTGTACTAAGCGAAATAAGATGCGTAAAAGATAAACATCACATGCAATCAAAATATGTGACATGATATGTCCATCATCATCTTGTGCCTTTGATCTCCATCTCCAAAGCACCGTCATGATCTCCATCGTCACCGGCTTGACACCTTGATCTCCATCATAGCATCATTGTAGTCTCGCCAACTATTGCTTCTACGACTATCGCTACCGCTTAGTGATAAAGTAAAGCCATTACATGGCGACTGCACTTCATACAATAAAGCGACAACCATAAGGCTCCTGCCAGTTGCCGATAACTTTTACAAAACATGATCATCTCATACAACAATTTATATCTCATCACGTCTTGACCATATCACATCACAACATGCCCTGCAAAAACAAGTTAGACGTCCTCTACTTTGTTGTTGCAAGTTTTACGTGGCTGCTACGGGCATCTAGCAAGAACCGTTCTTACCTAGGCATCAAAATCACAATGTTTTTTCATCAAGTGTGCTATTTTAACCTTCAACAAGGACCGGCCGTAGTCAAACTAGATTCAACTAAAGTTGGAGAAACAGACACCAGCCAGCCACCTGTGTGCGAAGCACGTCGGTAGAACCAGTCTCATGAACACAGTCATGTAATGTCGGTCCGGGCCGCTTCATCCAAGAATACCGCCGAATCAAAGTAAGACATTGGTGGTAAGCAGTATGACTATTATTGCCCACAACTCATTATGTTCTACTCGTGCATATAACATCTATGCATAGACCTGGCTCAAATGCCACTGTTGGGGAATGTAGTATTTCAAAATTTTCCTATGATCAGGCAAGATCTATCTAGAAGATGCATACCGACGAGACGGGAGAGTGTGTCCACGTACCCTCGTAAACCGAAAGCGGAAGCGTTTAGTAACGCGGTTGATGTAGTTGAACGTCTTCACGATCCAACCGATCCAAGTACGAAACATACGGCACCTCCGTGTGTAGCACACGTTCAGCATGAGGACGTCCCTCGAGCTCTTGATCTAGTTGAGGACGAGGAAGAGTTCCGTCAGCACCACGGCGTGGCGACGGTGATAATGAAGTTACCAGCACAGGGCTTCGCCTAAGCACTATGACGATATGACCGAGGTGTTAAACTGTGGAGGGAGCACCGCACACGGCTAAGAGATTGTCTATTGTGCTTTGGGGTGCCCCTGGCCACGTATATAAAGGAGGGAGAGAGGCCGGCGGCCAGGAGGGGCGCGCCAAGGGGGGAGTCCTACTTGGACTCCTAGTCCAAGTAGGATTCGCCCCCCCCCCCTTTTCCTTTCTTCCACCGGAGGGAAAGGAAGGAGGCGATAAGGAGAAGGAAGGAGGGGGCCGCGCCCCCACCCCTTGTCTAATTCAGGGGGGAGGCGCATGCCACCTCGTGGCCCTTCTTCCCTCTCTTCACTAAATCCCACTAAGGCCCATTAACTTCCCAGGGGTTTCGGTACCCCTCGGTACTCCCGAAAAATACCCGGATCACTCAGAACCATTCCAATGTCCGAATATAACCTTCCAATATATGAATCCTTACCTCTCGAACATTTCGAGACACCTCGTCATGTCCGTGATCTCATCCGGGACTCCGAACAAACTTCGGTCATCAAATCACATAACTCATAATACAAATCGTCATCAAACGTTAAGCGTGCGGACCCTACGGGTTCGAGAACTATGTAGACATGACCAATCTCCGATCAATAACCAATAGCGGAACCTGGATGCTCATATTGGCTCCTACATATTCTACGAAGATCATTATCGGTAAAACCGCATAAGAACATACGTCATTCCATTTGTCATCGGTATGTTACTTGCCCGAGATTCGATTGTCGGTATCATCATACCTAGTTCAATCTCGTTACCGGCAAGTCTCTTTACTTGTTCTGTAATGCATCATCCCGTAACTAGCTCATTAGTCACATTGCTTGCAAGGCTCATAGTGATGTGCATTATTGAGAGGGCCCAGAAATACCTCTCCGATACTCGGAGTGACAAATCCTAATCTTGATCTATGCCAACTCAACAAACACCATCGGAGACACCTGTAGAGCATCTTTATAATCACCCAGTTACATTGTGACGTTTGATAGCACAAAAGATGTTCCTCCAGTATTCGGGAGTTGCATAATCTCATAGTCAGAGGAATATGTATAAGTCATGAAGAAAGCAATAGCAATAAAATTAAATGATCATTATGCTAAGCTAACGGATGGGTCTTGTCCATCACATCATTCTCTAATGATGTGATCTTGTTCATCAAATGACAACACATGTCTATGGTCAGGAAACTTAACCATCGTTGATTAACGAGCTAGTCAAGTAGAGGCATACTAGGGACACTCAGTTTTGCCTATGTATTCACACAGGTACTAAATTTCCGGTTAATACAATTCTAGCATGAATAATAAACATTTATCATGATATAAGGAAATATAAATAACAACTTTATTATTGCCTCTAGGGCATATTTCCTTCAATATTATCATTCTCTGATGTTTCACAATCATTTTATAGCAACTTTATATCATTTTTTTGACTAACCTATTGACATAGTGCCTAGTGCGAGTTGCTGTTTTTTGCTTGTTTTTACTTCGCAGAAAATCAATAGCAAACGGAGTCCAAACGCAGCGAAACTTTTTGAAGATTTTTTCTGAACCAGAAGACACCTGATGGGCCAAAGAAGTACCAGAGGGGGGCTCCGAGGGGAGCACAACCCACCAGGGCAGGCCTGGGGGCCGAGGCGCTCCCAGGTGGGTTGTGCCCACCTCGGTGGCCTCCCGCTCCACCTCTTTGCTCTATAAATACCCCAATATTCCAGAAACCCTAGGGGAGTCGATGAAAATCAATTCCAGCCGCCACAAGTTCCAGAACCACCAGATCCAATCTAGACACCATCATGGAGGGGTTCATCATCCTCATTGGTGCCTCTCCGATGATGCATGAGTAGTTCATTGTAGACCAACGGGTCCGTAGTTAGTAGCTAGATGGCTTCCTCTCTCTCTTTTGGTTCTCAATACATTGGTCTCTTGGAGATCTATTTGATGTAACTCTTTTGTCGATGCGTTTGTTGGGATTCGATGAACTTTGAGTTTATGATCAGATCTATGTTTTTATTCATGAAAGTTATTTGAGTCTTTTGATCTCTTGTATGCATGATTACTTATAGCCTCGTATTTATTTTTCGAATCTTTGGTTTAGTTAGGCCGACTAGATCGATTTTTCTTGCCATGGGAAGAGGTGCTTTGTGATGGGTTCGATCTTACGGTGCTTAATCCCAGTGACAGAAGGGGAAATGACACGTACGTATCATTGCCATTAAGGATAACAAGATGGGGTCTATTCCTATATGAGTAGATCTTGTCTACATCATGCCATCGTTCTTATTGCATTACTCCGTTTCTCTATGAACTTAATACACTAGATGCATGCTGGATAGCGGTCGATGTGTGGAGTAATAGTAGTAGATGCAGGCAGGAGTCGGTCTACTAATCTTGGACGTGATGCCTATATAGTGATCATTGCCTGGATATCATCATGATTATTTGAAGTTCTATCAATTGCCCAACAGTACTTTGTTTACCCACCGTATGCTATTTTTCTCGAAAGAAGCCACTAGTGAAATCTACGGCCCGCGGGTCTCTACTTTATCCTATTTGCCTTCAAGATCTATTTTTATTCACTTTTATTTTCAGATCTATATTTCCAAAGACCCAAAAATACCTTGCTGCACTTTATTTTATTTTGCATTTATTCGAGATCTATTCATCCAATCTATCATATTTTTACCCAAAAGGGATTGACAACCCCTTTAACATGTCGGGTTGCAAGTATTTGTTCTTTGTGTGCAGGTACCGTTTACGTAGTGTTGTGTGATTCTCCTATTGGTTCAATAACCTTGGTCTCATCACTGAGGGAAATACCTACTGTCACTGTGCTGCATCATCCCTTCCTCTTTGGGGAAATACCGACGTAGTTCAAGCCGCAATCAAAAGAAATTTCTGGCGCCGTTGCTGGGGAGACATCATCAACATATACCAGGTTCCTAATCACAAATCTCATCTCCTTGCAATTTACATTATTTGCCATTTGCCTCTTGTTTTCATCTCCCCCACTTCACAAAAATTTGCCATTTTATTCGCCTCTTTTTCGTTCGCCATTTTCTCGTCAGATCTGTTTTTGAGTGCAATCTTGTTGCGTAGTCACGATGACTCAAGAGAACACCAAGTTGTGTGATTTCTCCAATACCAACAACAATGATTTTATTAGCACTCCGATTGCTCCTCCTGCCACTAGTGCGGAGTCTTGTGATATTAATGCTGCTTTTTTGAATCTCGTTATGAAAGATCAATTTTCTTGTACTCCTAGTGAGGATGTCGAGTCCCATCTTAACACATTCGTGGAATTATGCGATATGCAAAAGAAAAAAGATGTGGACAACGATATTGTGAGGTTGAAATTATTCCCGTTTTCTTTGCGAGATCGTGCAAAATTTTGTTTTTCTTCTTTGCCTCTCAATAGTATCGATTCTTGGGATAAGTGCAAGGATGCTTTTATTACTAAGTATTTTTCGCCTGCGAAAATTATTTCCCTTAGGACGCAAATCATGAATTTTAAACAACTCGAGCATGAACATGTTGCCCAATCTTGGGAAAGAATGAAATTGATGCTAAGAAATTGTCCTACTCATGGTTTAAATCTTTGGACGATCATACAAAAATTTTATGCGGGATTGAATTTTGTTTCTAGAAATCTTTTAGATTCCACCGCGGGTGGTACTTTTATGGAAATTACTTTGAGTGAAGCTACTTAATTGCTTGCTAATATTAGGGCAAATTATTCACAATGGCATACCGAAAGAGCTCCTACTAGTAAAAAGGTTAATTCGGTAGAAGAAATAAATTCTTTGAGTGAAAAAGTTGATGCTCTTATGAAGTTGGTTGCTAATAAAAATGCTCCTATTGATCTTAATGATGTGTCTTTGTCTACTTTGATTGAGCAAAATAGTGATGTTGTAGATGTGAATTTTGTTTCGCAAAACAATTTTAATAACACACGAACGCGTCACGTGTACCCTCGACGGCGCGGGTGATGCACCGCAGCTCAGGTCGAAGGAGACCCGACCGACAGCGCGATACTCAAGACAGTCGGCGGGCGCTTTTGCAGACCCCAAACCCCACGCACCCGGGAGGGACCCCGTCAGGGATTGCGGCGGCTATGGGCTGCCCTAGGTCAATTCGCTCGCCCCTAGAGCCTCAGGATTCCAGCTCTCAAATACGAAGAACAGCAAAGAACGAGAGAGAAAAATGGTGGGGAGATAAAACGTAGACTGAAAAAGTAGTATATTTATTTGTTCGATTGTGTGTTGTTTCAATCGGCCGTCACCCCCAACATATATAAGAGGCAGCTGGACTTTCCGTACAAGAAAAGGATTCATCTAGGCTTTCCTTACAAGAAAATTACATTAATTCACGTCCTCTAGTTCAAATTCCAATCCAACTCGGATTCAGCCCAAATCTAGCCCAAACTTCTGTCTTGTTCCTTGTACAGGCCGTGGAATCTGCATATGACCTCCGATTGAGACGATCAAACACTTTTCTATCCGAGGTCATCTGAATAACGTTTCGAGCCCATCTCCAACTTCCGGTCGGGTTGGCCCCGGCAAGCTTTCCACCCCGGCAAGCTTTCTACCCCGGCAAGCTTTCACATCGGCAAGGTTTTACCCCGGCAAGGTTTTCACCCGGCAAGGTTTTCACCCCGGCAAGGTTTCTACCCCGGCAAGCTTCTAGCCCGGCAAGGTTTCCACCCCGGCAAGGTTTTCATTCAGCCGGCAAAGGCCAAACAACTCGCGCGACCCATCAGACACCACCTAGGTGGGTGTCTGGTCCCTCGCGTCACTTTTTCACTCATGGCCGGCCCGTGAAGTGTTGCCTCTAACTTTCGCATCCGAACTCGGATTGGGACAATTTTTATATCAAAATTGATCGTTTCGACGAGATGACGACAATTCTTGTAGATCATTTTTTCATATGAGGCCGTCTTGGGGGCGTAATCAGCCGAATAGTGTTCTGAATACAAAATCTCAGTACTTTGAACACAACTTCGGCCTTAGAGATGAGATCGGATGGCTATGGCCCAAATATCAAAGTTTATCCTTTTGAAGATACAAAACTTTCTCACTTTGAACACTTTTTATTTGAGGCCATTTTAGTTGTGTTTTTGACCATGCTAAAATCTGGTGTCAACACATGCCCCCCTATTTTTCGGCAAAGTTTGAGTGCCGAAAAATAACTTGCACATAGCTTGTTCTAAGGACGATGTCAACACTCCATCGGCCATTTATTTTTCTCAGGACGATAATCAGGTGTCGGCCATGTTTGTGCTAAGGGCGATAATCATATATCGGCCATTACCTACTTAGGCTTCTTGCCACACACTCGGGTGGTATTTCTTCAAGTACTTGCCATTGAGAGCTCGAGGTAACAATGCCCCTTGTACGGATTCCACCAAATATGAGTTTCCGGGAACTACTCTTGTAATCCTAAAAGGGCCTTCCCAACTTGGAGACCACTTCCCGAATTTTTTCTCTCTTGAACCAATCGGCAGAATCACTTTCCAGACGAGATCACCAACTTGAAACTTCTTCAACTCAACTTTCTTATTGTAAGCTCTTGCTACCCTCAACTTGTCCCTCTCTATGGCCTTCAAAGCAGCCAAACGTTTATCGGCAACCTCATCAATATTGTCCATCATCAAGTTATAAAAGTCTACTGCCGATAAATCATTTTGTTTGGCTATACTCAAAGCATTCAAATTTACTTCCACCGGTAAAACAACCTCTTGACCGTATACTAGCTCATATGGAGTCACCTCCGTAGCACCATGCCTTGAGATCCTATGTGCCCACATAGCTTCAGACAACAACTCATGCCATCTCCTTGGATTATCCTCAATCTTCTTCTTGATGAGCTTGATTAAAATTTTATTGCTAGACTCAGCTTGTCCATTGGCTAGGGCATAATATGGAGAGGAATTGAGCAACTTTATGTTATAAGATTCGGCCAATTCTCTAACTTGGTGTGACATGAAAGATGAGCCTTGATCTGTAGTCAATGTTTGAGGAATGCCGAATCTATGAATAATGTGCTCGGTTATGAATTTAATTACCTCCGTATGTGTCATGTTCTTGAGAGGTACTGCTTCAGACCATTTAGTGAAATAATCGGTTGCCACCAATACGAACCGATGCCCCTTTGAGGAAGACCGATGAATTTGTCCAATAAAGTCTAAACCCCATCCTCTAAAAGGCCACGGCTTGATAATGGGATGTAACATAGCAACAGGAGCCAACTGAATAACACCAAATTTTTGACAAGCTTCACACCGTTTGTAATATCTGAAGCAATCATTAATCATAGTCGGCCAATAAAACCCAGCACGTCGAAGCAACCATTTCATCTTTGGAGCTGATTGATGAGTGCCACAAATACCTTCATGAACCTCTCCCATAGCAACTCTCGCTTGGTCCTCGTCCAGGCACTTCAAAAGAACATCATCAACCGTTCGGTGAAAAAGACCACCATCTCTCATTGTGTATTTGAAAGCCATACGCCGAACAGCCCTGTCCATCCTTCTACTAGGATCACACAAATAATCAATGATGGGTTTCCTCCAGTCTTGATTTTCTCCTGCATTGAATATCACATTAGTGGCCAAAACGGTGGGCTCCGGTTTGGCCTCCCCTATGTTGGAAAAACTAGACATCGGCTTTTCAGAAATATGAAACATGCCACGATCAACATGATAGCCGGATGCTTGTTGTGCCAACTCATTTGCTTTCCAATTGTCATGTCTAGATATGTGAGCAATGCTAAAATAGTCCAAAGTAGAAATTATATCTAGACATTTATCAAGATAAACATTAAGTGATTCGTCAAAACATTGAAAGACTTTGGATATTTGTTGCACTACTAATAACGAATCACCATAAGCCTCTATATGTGTAACAGCTATAGCAAGTAACATCTCCAGGCCAAATAATAATGCTTCATATTCGGCTTGATCGTTTGTACAAAAATATTCTAAGCGGCATGAGGCTTCAAAAACAGCACCATGAGGAGATATCTAAACAATACCAACACCTTGGCCATTGCTACAAACTGAACCATCAAAATATAATCTCCATGGTACTAGTGAGACAATGTTTATATCAACATCATGCTTGTCATCAATCCGATGTTCAACAATAAAATTAGCAACGATTTGGCCTTTCATGGATTCTAGAGATTCATAAGCCCAATCATATTCAATCAAAGCATAAGCCCACTTGCCAATTCTACCACTAAGAATTGGTCTATGCAACATGTATTTAATGACATCGGTCTGACAAGCTACTATGCAGGCATTCGGCACTAAATAATGTCTCAATTTTGTGCAAGCATAATATAAACATCGACATAATTTTTCAATAAATGTATACCTTGTCTCGGCGTCCAATAAGAGGCGGCTCAAATAAGTGATGGCATTTTCTTTTCCTTCGGTTTCTTGAGTCAGAACGACACCAATAACCCCTTCCTATGCTGCAATTTAAAGCCTAGAAGGTTCCCTATGCTTGGGTGCTTTCATCACCGGAGGAGTGCACAAATAATTCTTGATCATATCAAATGCTTCTTGCTGTTTTGCCCCCCAAGTGAAATCAACATCATTCTTTAACCGAAGGATAGGAGTAAATGCATCAACATTCCCTGACAGATTAGCTATGAACCTCCTCAAGTAATTGACCTTGCCACGGAACTTTTGCATATCTCTCTTGCATGTTGGAGCCTCCACTTTCTGTATGGCCTCTATCTTTTTGGGATCAATCTCTATGCCATCTTCCTGGATAATGAAACCCAAAAACTTGCCAGCTGACATGCCAAATGCACACTTCAAAGGATTCATCTTCAGTCCATACTTTTTTATTCTTTCAAAAGCTAAATGCAAATCGGCCAAGTGAGACTCAAAAGCATATGATTTGATAACAATATCATCAATATAAACTTCAAGTATGACACCGAGTAAATCATGAAAAATCAAATTCATAGCCCTTTGATATGTGGCGCCAGCATTTTTTAATCCAAATGTCATCACTGTCCACTCGAATAAACCAAGAAAACCAGGGCAACGAAAAGTTGTCTTGGACATGTCCTCTCCGGACATAAAAATTTGATTGTATCCGGCATTACCATCTAGAAATCTAATAACCTTATGTCGAGAAGCATCATTAATAAGCATATCGGCTATTAGCATGGGATACTCATCTTTGGGTGTAGCCCTATTCAAATCTCTGAAGTCAATGAACACCCTCAACTTGCCGGATCCTTTCTTCTTCACTGGGACAATGTTAGAAATCCACTCGGCATATCTGCAAGGTCTAATAAAATTAGCTTTAAGCAAACGATCGATCTCTTCCTTGATCTGGTCATATGTTTTTGGATTAAACTTTCTGGCCGATTGTTTATATGGCCTAAAACCAGACTTTATAGGTAACCGATGCTCCAGTAGCTCTCGGCTTAAACCTGGCATCTCATGATATTCCCATGCAAAGCAACAAACCTATTCTTTCAATAGCTCGATTAACTTAGCTTTACAATCGGCTTTCAAATTTTTGTTTACAAACGTCGGCCTAGAAATTGAACCATCTCCTATATCTATCTCTTCTAATGGATCGGCCGATGTAAAACCTTGTCCTAATTTATCCACATCATCTAACTCTTCTATGGACTCATACATATCGTTCTCATTGGACCGGTATTCTACAAGTCGCTTTTGTAACCACTCTAAGTTAGGATCCATTTAAACATATCATACCTTGGAGCCGATTGCATTCAGTCGGCTTTAAAGAGACGGGCACGAAACCATTCTTGGTCGCGCTGAGAAAATTGAACTCTGACAAGTCACGTCCCATCAAGCAAGTAGCATTTGGGTGTTGCCAATCCACCGATGCCTCAGCCAAAGCAACACAGGCCGAGTTATCCGCATGAATGACTTCCACTTCATCATCAACCCACTGGATCAAAAACTGGTGCATAGTGGATGGCATGCACTGGTTTGCATGAACCCAATCACGGCCTAGTATGACGTTGTAGTTACCTTGCACCTCAGCGACAAAGAATGCGGTAGCCAAAGTTTTACTTCCCACCGTGAGCTCCATATACATCACACCTTTGGCTTCAGTTTTCTCTTTCCCTTCAAATCCATTGAGCACCATGTTGGTCTTTATCAATTCTTCATCATGCAACCCCAATTTTTTGAAGACCGAATACGGCATAAGATTCACCACAGCACCACCATCAACAAGCATCCGAGTGAGCGGTGACCCATTGATATGACCTCTGAGATATAATGGTTTCAAATGCGTTACTGGGTCTTTTGGCTTCTCGAATATTGCATTTTTAGGGCTAAAATCCAGCTGAGCCACCTCCCCTTCCTCATCTACAGCACGAAACTCAGCAGGTAAGTAATCCATACCTTCATGAACCGGTGTAGATTCATAATCTAATATATCCTCCTCTTCCCCTAGTGTATCCACCGATTCTGAAATTTGTTCGAGCTAAGAGGAAGCAATAGGTAACGCAGACGATGCAACGATTACATCGTCCTCTTTTGGTGGTGTAGGTGCTGCTGTGATAGGTGTAGAAGCCACAGCATCTTGTATTTGTTTAGGCCTCCACACTTGTTTTGTGGGCACCATGGGCCGAGTGTCGTTGAACAACTTATCCCTTTGCCTCTCGGCCTCTTGTTCTGTCATCTCTTGACTTCTTAACCTATGTAGTTTCCTCTTTTGTGTCTTTGTTAGCACTGGAGGACACCACTTTGGATGAGTGTATTTAGGATCTCTCGTCTTTACTTGGCTGGTGCTTGCTTCATGGTCATTAGCCGAGTGCTTTGGCGCGATAGCAAGTATCGGCTCAGTCGGATTTCTATGCATAATCGGCTGTTGTATGGTGAATGTTTCGGTGCCCAAGTTGAGTGATTCGGCATTGATTTTTTCCTTGCCTTTGCTTGACTCGACCGTTGCAACACTTGGCGACTTAACACACAATTCTTGCTTGCCGACCCTTTTTTGGTTATCTTGCACTGGCTGATTGACACCGTTGTTCAAACGGCCTCGTGTGGGATAAGAAAGTCTCTCATGAACAGGCCTCCTTGGTTCTGCCCAACCCGGATGAAAAGCATAAGGGGCCATTGGGGGCTGCCACCATCCTCCATTAGGGGGTGGCGGCATCCATGGTCCCGGCGCCCACGACCCATATGGCCTTGCATGATGCTGAAATTCTTCCCGAGGAGGCGACCTTGAACGCTTCAAATTTAATGACCGGTTAGAGATAGAACCGGCCGCATGACTGGCATACTTGGACAACAACATATCAAAAGTTGGCTTGATTCTCTTGCGCTGCACTTTAGCCTCATTCGTCTTCCACTTACCAACCTATGGACTCTTGGGCTTAACAAATTTAACTCGAGTGTCTTGTTGCACCTGTGCTTGCCCACCAAGTGTAGGATTCCTGATGGTGATTTTGATCACTTCCTTGCCATCGGGTTGCTTACACTAGTAGAAAGAGGGCCATTTGTCCCGGTTCATAAGGGCCTTTAGTCCCGGTTCTGGAACCGGGACTAAAGGGTCTTTCCTAAAGCCTCCCCCCTTTAGTCCCGGTTCTTACACGAACCGGGACTAAAGGCCGTCCACGTGGCCGCTGTTTGGAGCTCCACCTTTAGTCCTGGTTGGTAACACCAACCGGGACTAAAGGTATTTTTACGAAAAAAAATTGAATTTTTTTGAATTTTTTTCGATTTTCAAATTTCTGAATTATTTTCCAATTTAATCTCTAATCACCCCTCATCACTGCTCAATTTAACCTCTAATCTCTAATCACCCATCATCATTCCAAATCATCTAACTTCCCGGCCGGTCAACCATCCTCTCACTACTCCAGCCTGAGCACGCTTAACTTTCGGGTTCTATTCCCCCTCGTTTCCAAGTCTGCACTTGTTGTTTTCCTGACAATAGTAAGATGTCAATCCTATTAACCCTCAGGAGTTTAGCTTGAGCATGAAGTCACACATTTCACTGTTTGAGTTTGAAACTATTATTCTAAAAAACAATAATTATTTAGTAACACTAATATTTCTTCAATAAGTAGTTTGACCACAGTTTGACCAGATTTGCCCAAAATTCAAAAAAAATGAAATAATTATTGATTAACACTAATATTCTTGCATAATTATGTAGTAACACTAATATTTCTTGAATAAGTAGTTTGACCATGGTTTGACCACAGTTTGACCAGATTTGACCAAAATTCTAAAAAAACTGTAATAATTATTTAGTAACACTAATATTATTGAAAAATTATTTAGTAACACTAATACTTCTTGAATAATTGAAATTTGAGCACAACTTTTTTTCCTTTTAGAATTTGAGGATTCTAAAAATTTGCTAATAGGCCGTAGGCCGTCAAAATCGGATGCAGATTTTCGTGCTGAACATTTTGATATATTATACGTTTTTTCTGACATCGTATGCAAAAGTTATAGCCGTTTTACATTTTCCCTACACTTTTTGCAAAACATGTCCAAATTTAAGTTCTTAAATTTTCCTAACTAGTACATGTAGTAACATAACTACATCTGGAAGGATTTTAATTTTTTAAGTTTTTATCATTTTATTTTGCTTTTTACATAACTGAAAAGGCGATCCAGGGGGGTAGAGTTTGAAAATGGGACCTTTAGTACCGGTTCGTGCCACGAACCGGTACTAATGCCTCAAACCCCATTAGTACCAGTTGGTGGCTCGAACCGGGACTAAAGGTCTAACCTTTAGTACCGGTTGGTGCCACGAACCGGTACTAATGGGCATCGCACCCTTTAGTCCCGGTTCGTGGCACCAACGGGGACTAAAGGTCCCATTTGAACCAGGACTAATGCCTGTACGGTGCCCTAGCTGCTCGAACCGGGACTAATGCTCACATTAGTCCCGGTTCGTAATGCAACCGGGATTAATTCTCTTTTCTAGCCGAACCAAAGCCCTGTTTTCTACTAGTGTTATCAAGCACAACCTGTCTCCCCAAGACCTTGTCGCCCTCCTTGTCTTTCCTGGGCTCACCAACAATGACGTTAGCTTTATTAGCAGATTCGGCAACCTCCGGCTGAATGAGTAGCTTCTTCCCCTCCAAATCCATGGTATTCATTGGAAAAGGCTGTTTATCAACTTGCATCTTAGAAAAGTTCAATCGTCCGTCATTAATAGCCGATTGTATCTATCGTCGAAAAACATTGCAATCGTTAGTAGCATGAGAAAAAGAATTATGATACTTGCAATAAGCACGCCGTTTCAGCTCTTGAGATGGCGGTAAAGTATGAGATATTCTAATAATCTTAGCCTGCAGCAAAGCATCAAATATTCTATCACACTTAGCAATGTTAAAAGTAAACTTCATCTCTTCATCATGATTCTTATGAATCGGTTTCAGATCATTGCAAGTAAAGGGTTTGGCTTTAGATGGCCAAACAAATTCAGTAGCAAAAACATCACCCTCATCGTCCGAGTGATCACTATCATATTCGATCATATCATCTTTGGACAGTCGGCTTTGTACCTATGCACTTCTTTGAGATCTTTGCTTCGGCTTTCCTGAGCCAAAGCCCTTTGTAAGACTTGGTTGATATTTAAGAACTCATAACCTTCTAGCTTTTCTCTAATGGGAGTTCTCAAACCACTCAGCACTAGGTCTGCCAAGTCCCTCTCGGTTATCACCAAACTAAAACACCGGTTTTTTGTTTCTCTGAATCTCTTGACGTAATCGGAGACCGATTCATCATGCTTCTGTTTAACCGATGTTAGATGTGACAACTTGAGTTCATTGTCGCCGCTATAAAAGTGATCATGAAATTTCTGCTCTAGCTGCGACCAAACTCGAATGGAACCATGTGGTAAAGAAGAAAACCATGAAAATGTGGTACCAGTTAATGATAAAGGAAATAAACGCACTTTCAACTCATTTAGTGAGCCTGCTTCACCTAATTGTGCTAAGTATTGACTAACATGATCCCATGTGGTTTTTGTGCCCTCTCCATTGAACTTAACAAAATCTGGAATCTTATATCCCGGAGGGCACTGGATGGCATCAAAGTGCTCGGGGTACGGCTTTTGGTAAATCCGATTCCAAGGTAACTCAACTCCAAAAATCTCTCAAAGCATCTTAGCCATCTCCTCTCTAAGATTAGCTAGACCATCATCCATAGTGGACGATGCAGCTTGTGGTAGTGGCATAGGAGGAGTAAGGTTACTAGCTGTAGGTAGGAATTGTGGCATGTATGTCGACCCATAATTTGGTAGTGGTCGAGTGGTTCTAGCTGTAGTTGGGATTTGGTTCGGCGTTGCCACCGAACATAGCATGCTCATGATAGGATTAATGCGTTCAGCCACAATCTGATTTGTTTGGGTAGGATAATAAGTCATCGGCATGGGAGGCACCGATGAGATAGGTAAAGCCAGATTAGGGTTTTGCACACTAGCATCTACACCATCATTACCACTAGATGATTGAGATATATTCTTCTGAGCATTAGTATTTTCTATGAAATTTTGATAGACTAGATTGTTACCATCAGCAATACGACTCTCAATCTCAGCCCACTGCTCAGGAGAAAAGGTAGTACTCACAGAGGGTTTAACCTGCTCGGCTTGAAGAGGAGGGAACTTGATTTCTTCAATCGAAGTGATGTTGCCTTGGCGATCCTTCTTGAACTTTGCAAGGAACTCCTGCAAGTCCTTCTCCTCGCGTGCCTTCTTGTACTCCTCATAGACTTGGCGATGATCGGCCGATATCTCATCAAGACTGGGCTTGATGATGTTATCGGCGTCTACCTCAGATGGCTTGGGAAGACCAGACATGGTGGATGATGACGATTGATCTTCAGTCCCCAGGGGAGTCGCCAAAAAGTGTGTTGACACACGAACACGTCACGTGTACCCTCGACGCCGGGGGTGATGCACTGCAGCTCACGTCGAAGGAGACCCGACCGACAGAGCGATACACAAGACAGTCGGCGGGCGCTTTTGCAGACCCGAAACCCCGCGCACCCGGGAGGGACCCCGTCAGGGATTGCGGCGGCTATGGGCTGCCCTAGGTCGATTCGCTCGCCCCTAGAGCCTCGGGATTCATGAAGGAAATATGCCCTAGAGGCAATAATAAAGTTGTTATTTATATTTCCTTATATCATGATAAATGTTTATTATTCATGCTAGAATTGTATTAACCGGAAACTTAGTACATGTGTGAATACATAGACAAACAGAGTGTCACTAGTATGCCTCTACTTGACTAGCTCGTTGAATCAAAGATGGATAAGTTTCCTAGCCATAGACATGAGTTGTTATTTGATTAACGGGATCACATCATTAGAGAATGATGTGATTGACTTGACCCATTCCGTTAGCTTAGCATTTGATCGTTTAGTATATTGTTATTGCTTTCTTCATGACCTATACATGTTCCGATGACAATGAGATTATGCAACACCCGAATACCGGAGGAACACTTTGTGCGCTACCAAACGTCACAACGTAACTGGGTGAATATAAAGGTGCTCTACAGGTGTCTCCGATGGTACTTGTTGACTTGGCATAGATCGAGATTAGGATTTGTCACTCCAATTGTTGGAGAGGTATCTCTGGGACCTCTCGGTAATGCACATCACTATAAGCCTTGCAAGCAATGCAACTAATGAGTTAGTTGCGGGATGATGTATTATGGAACGAGTAAAGAGACTTGCCGGTAACGAGATTGAACTAGGTATTGAGATAACGACGACCGAATCTCGGGCAAGTAACATACCGATGACAAAGGGAACAACGTGTGTTGTTATGCGGTTTGACCGATAAAGATCTTCGTAGAGGGGCACCCCTTGGAGACACATCAATTGATCATTGATCTCTTAGCCGTGTGCGGTGCCCCCCTCCACCATATTCCACCTCGGTAATATCGTAGCAGTGCTTAGGTGAAGCCCTGCGTCGGTAGCATCATCAACACCGTCATCATGCTGTCGTGCTGACGGAGCTCTCCCATGAAGCTCTGCTGGATCGGAGTTCGTGGGACGTAATCGAGCTGAACGTGTGCTGAACTCGGAGGTGCCGTGCTTTCGGTACTTGGATCAGTCGGATCGTGAAGACGTACGACTACATCAACCGCGTTGTCATAACGCTTCCGCTTTCCGTATACGAGGGTACATGGACACACTCTCCCCTCTCGTTGCTATACATCACCATGATCTTGCGTGTGCGTAGGAATTTTTTTAAATTACTACGTTTCCCAATAGTGGTATCAGAGCTAGGTTTATGCGTAGATGTTATATGCACGAGTAGAACACAAGTGAGTTGTGGGCGATACAAGTCATACTGCTTACCAGCATGTCATACTTTGGTTCGGCGGTATTGTTGGATGAAGTGGCCCGGACCGACATTACGCGTACGCTTACGCGAGACTGGTTCTACCGATGTGCTCCGCACACAGGTGGCTGGCTGGTGTCAGTTTCCCCAACTATAGTTGAACCGAGTGTGACTACGCCCGGTCCTTGTTGAAGGTTAAAACAGCACTAACTTGACAAAGAGCATGAAGTGTTGATGGTTAACAAGACCACTAGTTTCAAGTAAAGGGGCAAAGGGAAGAAGGGGGAACTTCAAGAAGAACGGCAAGCAAGTTGCTGCTCAAGTGAAAAAGCCCAAGTCTGGACCTAAGCCTGAAATTGAGTGTTTCTACTTCAAAGGGACTGGTCACTGGAAGCGGGACTGCCCCAAGTATTTGGTTGATAATAAGGATGGCAAAGTGAACAATGGTATATTTGATATACATGTTATTGATGTGTACTTTACTAGTGTTTATAGCAACCCCTTGGTATTTGATGCTGGTTCAGTTGCTAAGAGTAGTAACTCAAAACGGGAGTTGCAAAATAAAAAGAGACTAGTTAAGGGCGAGGTGATGATGTGTGTTGGAAGTGATTCCAAGGTTGATAAGATCACCATCGCACACTCCCTTTACCTTCAGGATTAGTGTTGAACCTAAAATAAATGTTATTTGGTGTTTGCGTTGAGCATGAATATGATTGGATCATGTTTATTGCAATATGGTTATTCATTTAAGTCAAAGAATAATTTTTTTTCTATTTACATGAATAAAACCTTCTACGGTCATACACTCAATATAAATGGTTTATTGAATCTCGATCATAGTGATACACATATTCATAATATTGAAGCCAAAAGATGCAAAAGTTAATAATGATAGTGCAACTTATTTGTGGCACTGCCGTTTAGGTCATATTGGTGTAAAGCGCATGAAGAAACTCCATGTCGATGGGCTTTTGGAATCACGTGATTATGAATCACTTGATGCTTGCGAACCATGCCTCATGGGCAAGATGGCTAAGACTCCGTTCTTCAGAACAATGGAGCGAGCAACTGACTTATTGGAAATAATACATAGTGATGTATGCGGTCCGATGAGTGTTGTGGCTCGCGGCGGGTATCGTTATTTTCTGACCTTCACAGATGATTTGAGCAAATATGGGTACATCTACTTGATGAAACACAAGTCTGAAACATTTGAAAAGTTCAAAGAATTTCAGAGTGAAGTGGAGAATCATCGTAACAAGAAAATAAAAGTTTCTACGATATGATCGCAAAGGTAAAATATTTGAGTTACGAGTTTGGCCTTCAGTTAAAACAATGTGAAATAGTTTCACTACTCACGCCACCTGGAACACCACAGTGTAATGGTGTGTTCGAACATCGTAACCGTACTTTATTAGATATGGTGCGATCTCTGATGTCTCTTACCGATCTACCACTATCGTTTTGGGGTTATGCATTAGAGACAACTACATTCACGTTAAATAGGGCACTATCTAAATCCGTGGAGATGACACTGTATGAACTGTGGTTTAGCGAGAAACCTAAGATGTCGTTTCTTAAAAGTTTGGGACTCCGGTGCTTATGTGAAAAGTTTCAACATGATAAGCTCGAACCCAAATCGGAGAAGTAAATCTTCATAGGATACCCAAAAAGAAACTGTTGGGTACACCTTCTATCACAGATCTGAAGGCAAGATATTCGTTGCTGAAAATGGATCCTTTATAGAGAAGGATTTTCTCTCGAAAGAAGTGAGTGGGAGGAAAGTAGAACTTGTTGAGGTAATTGTACCTTCTCTCGAATTGGAAAGTAGCTCATCAGTGAAATCAGTTCCAGTGATGCCTACACGAATTAGTGAGGAAGTTAATGATGATGATCATGAAACTTCAGATCAAGTGACTACCGAACCTAGTAGGTCAACCAGAGTAAGATCCGCACCAGAGTGGTACGGTAATCCTGTTCTGGAAGTCATGTTACTAAACCATGACGAACCTGCGAACTATGAGGAAGCGATGATGAGCCCAGATTCCGCAAAATGGTTTAAGGCCATGAAATCTGAGATGGGATCCATGTATGAGAACAAAGTGTGGACTTTGGTTTACTTGCCCGATGATCGGCAATCCATCGAGAATAAATGGATCTTCAAGAGGAAGACGTACGCTGATAGTAGGTTACTATCTAAAAATCTAGACTTGTCGAAAAAAATTTGACAAAGTTCAAGGTGTTGACTACGATGAGATTTTCTCACTCGTAGCGATGCTTAAGTCTGTCCGAATCATGTTAGAAAATTGCCACATTTTATGAAATCTGGCAAATGGATATCAAAACTATATTCCTTAATGGATTTTTTAAAGAAGAGTTGTATATGATGCAACCAGAAGGTTTTGTCGATCCTAAAGGTGCTAACAAAATGTGCAAGCTCTAGGGATCCATCTATGGACTGGTGCAAGCATCTCGGAGCTGGAATATACGCTTTGATGAGTTGATCAAAGAATATAGTTTTATACAGACTTGCAGTGAAGCCTGTATTTACAAGAATGTGAGTGGGAGCACTACAGCATTTCTGATAAGTATATGTGAATGACATATTGTTGATCGAAAATAATATAGAATTTTTCTGGAAAGCATAAAGGAGTTTTTCAAAGGAGTTTTTCAAAGAAAGACCTCGGTTAAGCTACTTACGTATTGAGCATCAAGATCTATAGAGATAGATCAAGACGCTTGATAAGTTTTTTTTTCAATGAGTACATACCTTGACAAGATTTTGAAGTAGTTCAAAATGGAACAGTCAAAGAAAGAGTTCTTGCCTGTGTTACAAGGTGTGAAATTGATTAAGACTCAAAGCCCGACCATGGTAGAAGATAGAAAGAGAATGAAAGTCATTCCTTATGCCTCAGCCATAGGTTCTATAAAGTATGCCATGTTGTGTACCAGATCTATTGTATACCCTATACTGAGTTTGGCAAGGGAGTACAATAGTGATCTCAAAGTAGATCACTGAACAGTGGTCAAAATTGTCCTTAGTGGAATAAGGATATGTTTCTCGATTATGGAGGTGACAAAAGGTTCGTCGTAAAGGATTAGGTCGATGCAAGTTTTGACACTGATCCAGATGACTCTAAGTCTCAATCTGGATACATATTGAAAGTGGGAGCAATTAGCTAAAGTAGCTCCGTGGAGAGCTTTGTAGACATAGAAATTTGCAAAATACATACGGATCTGAATTTAGCAGACCCGTTGACTAAACTTCTCTCACAAGCAAACATGATCACACCTTAGTACTCTTTGGGTGTTAATCACATGGCGATGTGAACTAGATTACTGACTCTAGTAAACCCTTTGAGTGTTGGCCACATGGCGATGTGAACTATGGATATTAATCACATAGTGATGTGAACTATTTGTGTTAAATCACATGGCGATGTGAACTAGATTATTGACTCTTGTGCAAGTGGGAAAGTAAAGGAAATATGCCCTAGAGGCAATAATAAAGTTGTTATTTATATTTCCTTATATCATGATAAATGTTTATTATTCATGTTAGAATTGTATTAACCGGAAACTTAGTACATGTGTGAATACATAGACAAACAGAGTGTCACTAGTATGCCTCTACTTGACTAGCTAGTTGAATCAAAGATGGTTAAGTTTCCTAGCCATAGACATGAGTTGTCATTTGATTAACGGGATCACATCATTAGAGAATGATGTGATTGACATGACCCATTCCGTTAGCTTAGCATTTGATCGTTTAGTCTATTGCTATTGCTTTCTTCATGACTTATACATATTCCTATGACTATGAGATTATGCAACTCCCGAATACCGGAGGAACACTTTGTGTGCTACCAAACGTCACAACGTAACTGGGTGATTATAAAGGTTCTCTACAGGTGTCTCCGATGGTACTTGTTGAGTTGGCATAGATCGAGATTAGGATTTGTCACTCCGATTGTCGGAGAGGTATCTCTGGGCCCTCTCGGTAATGCACATCACTATAAGCCTTGCAAGCAATGCAACTAATGAGTTAGTTGCGGGATGATGTATTACGGAATGAGTAAAGAGACTTGCCGGTAACAAGATTGAACTAGGTATTGAGATACCGACGATCGAATCTCGAGCAAGTAACATACCGATGACAAAGGGAACAATGTATGTTGTTATGCGGTTTGACCGATAAAGATCTTCGTAGAATATGTAGGAGCCAATATGAGCATCCAGGTTCCGCTATTGGTTATTAACCAGAGACGAGTCTCGGTCATGTCTACATAGTTAACAAACCCGTAGGGTCCGCACGCTTAACGTTCGGTGATGATCGGTACTATGAGTTTATGTGTTTTGATGTACCGAAGGTTGTTCGGAGTCCCGGATGAGACCAGGTACATGACGAGGAGTCCCGAAATGATCGAGACATAAAGATCGATATATTGGATGACTATGTTCAGACACCGGAAGTGTTTCGGGAGGTTTCGGACATATACTGGAGTACCGGGGGGTTACCGGAACTCTCGGGGAGTATAATGGGCCTAGTGGGCCTTAGTGGAGAAGAGGAGGGGCGGCCATGGCAGGCCGCGCGCCCCCTCCCCCTCTAGTCCGAATTGGACAAGGAGGGGGGCGGCGCCACCCTTTTCTTCCTCCTCTCTCCTTCCCTTCCCCCTTCTCCTACTCCTACTAGGAAAGGAGGAGTCCTACTCCCGGTGGGAGTAGGACTCGCCCCTTGGCGCGCCCTCCTCCTTGGCCGGCCGCCTCCCCCCTAGCTCCTTTATATACGGGGAGAGAGGCACCCCTTGGAGACACAACAATTGATCATTGATCTCTTAGCCGTGTGCGGTGCCCCCCTCCACCATATTCCACCTCGGTAATATCATAGCGGTGCTTAGGCGAAGCCCTGCGTCGGTAGCATCATCAACACCGTCATCACGCCGTCGTGCTGACGGAACTCTCCCGCAAAGCTCTGCTGGATCAGAGTTCATGGGACGTCATCGAGCTGAACGTGTGCTGAACTCGGAGGTGCCGTGCGTTCGGTACTTGGATCGGTCGGATCGTGAAGACGTACGACTACATCAACCGTGTTGTCATAATGCTTCCGCTTTCGGTCTATGAGGGTACGTGGACACACTCTCCCCTCTCGTTGCTATACATCACCATGTTCTTGCGTGTGCGTAGGAATTTATTTGAAATTACTACATTTCCCAATAGTGGTATCAGAGCCAGGTTTATGCGTAGATGTTATATGCATGAGTAGAACACAAGTGAGTTGTGGGCGATACAAGTCATACTGCTTACCAGCATGTCATACTTTGGTTTGGCGGTATTGTTGGATGAAGTGGCCCGGACCGACATTACGCGTACGCTTACGCGAGACTGGTTCTACCGACGTGCTCCGCACACAGGTGGCTGGCTGGTGTTAGTTTCTCCAACTTTAGTTGAACCGAGTGTGACTACGCCCGGTCCATGTTGAAGGTTAAAACAGCACTAACTTGACAAACTATCGTTGTGGTTTTGATACGTAGGTAAGAACTGTTGGAAATATGCCCTAGAGGCAATAATAAATGGTTATTATTATATTTCTGTGTTCATGATAATAGTCTATTATTCGTGCTATAATTGTATTGTCCGGAAATCATAATACATGTGTGAATACATAGACCACAACCTGTCCCTAGTAAGCCTCTAGTTGACTAGCTCGTTGATCAACAGATAGTCATGGTTTCCTGACTATGGACATTGGATGTCATTGATAACGGGATCACATCATTAGGAGAATGATGTGATGGACAAGACCCAACTTAAGCATAGCATAAAAGATCGTGTAGTTTCGTTTGCTAGAGCTTTTCCAATGTCAAGTATCTTTTCCTTAGACCATGAGATCGTGCAACTCCCGGATACCGTATGAGTGCTTTGGGTGTGCCAAACGTCACAACGTAACTGGGTGACTATAAAGGTGCATTACGGGTATCTCCGAAAGTGTCTGTTGGGTTGGCACGGATCGAGACTGGGATTTGTCACTCCGTGTAAAGGAGAGGTATCTCTGGGCCCACTCGGTAATGCATCATCATAATGAGCTCAATGTGACTAAGGCGTTAGTCACGGGATCATGCATTGCGGTACGAGTAAAGAGACTTGCCGGTAACGAGATTGAACTAGGTATTGGGATACCGACGATCGAATCTCGGGCAAGTAACATACCGATTGACAAAGGGAATTGCATACGGATTGATTGAATCCTCGACACCGTGGTTCACCCGATGATATCATCGTGGAACATGTGGGAGCCAACATGGGTATCCAGATCCCGCTGTTGGTTATTGACCGGAGAGGCGTCTCGGTCATGTCTGCATGTCTCCCGAACCCGTAGGGTCTACACACTTAAGGTCCGGTGACGCTAGGGTTGTAGAGATATATGTATGCGGAAACCCGAAAGTTGTTCGGAGTCCCGGATGAGATCCCGGACGTCACGAGAGGTTCCGGAATGGTCTGGAGGTAAAGATTTATATATGGGAAGTCTTATTTTGGTCGCCGGAAAAGTTTCGCGCTTTATCGGTATTGTACCGGGAGTGCCGAAAGGGGTCCGGGGGTCCACCAAGGGGGTCCACCAGCCCCGGGGGGCCACATGGGCTGTAAGGGGTGCGCCTTGGCCTATATGGGCCAAGGGCACCAGCCCCAAGAGGCCCATGCGCAAGAGATAAGAAAGAAGGGAGAGTCCTAAAAGGGGAAGGCACCTCCGAGGTGCCTTGGGGGGGAAGGACTCCCCCCTGGCCGCACCCTTCCTTGAAGGAAGGGGCAAGGCTGCGCCCCCCCTCTCCCTTGGCCCTATATATAGTGGGGGGAAGGGAGGGCAGCAAGATATAAGCCTTGGGCGCCTCCCTCCTCCCCTGCAACACCTCTCTCTCTCTCGCAGAAGCTCGGCGAAGCCCTGCCGGAGACCCGCTACATCCACCACCACGCCGTCGTGCTGTTGGATCTCCATCAACCTCTCCTTCCCCCTTGCTGGATCAAGAAGGAGGAGACGTTGCTGCACCGTACGTGTGTTGAACGCGGAGGTGCCGTCCGTTCGGCACTCGGTCATCGGTGATTTGGATCACGGCGAGTACGACTCCGTCATCCACGTTCATTGGAACGCTTCCGCTCGCGATCTACAAGGGTATGTAGATCCACTCCTTTCCCCTCGTTGCTAGTAGACTCCATAGATGCATCTTGGTGAGCGTAGGAAAATTTTAAATTATGCTACGATTCCCAACAAGAACGGTTCTTGCTCAGCCCGTAGCAGCCACGTAAAACTTGCAACAACAAAGTAGAGGGCGTCTAACTTGTTTTTGCAGGGCATGTTGTGATGTGATATGGTCAAGGCATGATGATATATTTTATTGTATGAGATGATCATGTTCTATAACGGAGTTATCGGCAACTAGCGGGTGCCATATGGTTGTCGCTTTATTGTGTGCAATGCAATCGCCCTGTAATTGCTTTACTTTATCACTAAGCGGTAGCGATAGTCGTAGAAGCAATAGTTGGCGAGACGACAACGATGCTACGATGGAGATCAAGGTGTCGCGCCGGTGACGATGGTGATCATGACGGTGCTTTGGAGATGGAGATCAAAGGCACAAGATGATGATGGCCATATCATATCACTTATATTGATTGCATGTTATGTTTATCCTTTATGCATCTTATTCTGCTTTGATTGACGGTAGCATTATAAGATGATCTCTCACAAAATTTCAAGATAAAAGTGTTCTCCCTGAGTATGCACCGTTGCCAAAGTTCATCGTGTGAAGACACCACGTGATGATCGGGTGTGATAAGCTCAACGTTCATCTACAACGGGTGCAAGCCAGTTTTGCACATGCAGAATACTCGGGTTAAACTTGACGAGCGTAGCATATGCAGATATGGCCTCGGAACACTAGAGACCAAAAGGTAGAGCGTGAATCATATAGTAGATATGATCAACATAGAGATGTTCACCATTGAAAACTACTCCATCTCACGTGATGATCGGACATGGTTTAGTTGATTTGGATCACGTGATCACTTAGATGATTAGAGGGATGTCTATCTAAGTGGGAGTTCTTAAGTAATATGATTAATTGAACTTTAATTTATCATGAACTTAGTCCTGGTAGTATTAGCATATCTATGTTGTAGATCAATAGCTCGCGTTTAGCTCCCTTGTTTTATTTTTGATATGTTCCTAGAGAAAACTAAGTTGAAAGATGATAGTAGCAATGATGCGGACTTGGTCCGTGATCTGAGGATTTTCCTCATTGCTGCATAGAAGAATTATGTCCTTGATGCACCGCTAGGTGATAGACCTATTGCAGGAGCAGATGCAGACGTTATGAATGTTTGAAAAAAGCTCGGTATGGTGACTACTTGATAGTTTAGTGCACCATGCTTTACGGCTTAGAACCGGGACTTCGAAAATGTTTTGAACGCCACGGAGCATATAAGATGTTCCAAGAGTTGAAATTAGTATTCCAGACTCATGCCCGTGTCGAGAGGTCTAAGACCTCTGACAGTACTTTGCCTACAAGATGGAGGAAAATAGCTCAACCAGTGAGCATGTGCTCAGAATGTCTGGGTACTACAATTGCTTGGATCAAGTGTGATTTAATCTTCCAGATAAGATAGTAATTGACAAAGTTCTCTAGTCACTATCTCCAAGTTACTAGAACTTCGTGATGAACTATAATATGCAAGGGATGACGAAAATAATTCCCGAGCTCTTCGCGATGCTGAAATCTACGAAGGTAGAAATCAAGAAAGAGCATCAAGTGTTGATGGTTAACAAGACCACTAGTTTCAAGTAAAGGGGCAAAGGGAAGAAGGGGAACTTCAAGAAGAATGGCAAGCAAGTTGCTACTCAAGTGAAAAAGCCCAAGTCTGGACCTAAGCCTGAAACTGAGTGCTTCTACTGCAAAGGGACTGGTCACTGGAAGCGGAACTGCCCCAAGTATTTGGTTGATAAGAAGGATGGCAAAGTGAACAAAGGTATATTTGATATACATGTTATTGATGTGTACTTTACTAGTGTTTATAGCAACCCCTCGGTATTTGATGCTGGTTCAGTTGCTAAGAGTAGTAACTCGAAACGGGAGTTGCAAAATAAAAAGAGACTAGTTAAGGGCGAGGTGATGATGTGTGTTGGAAGTGATTCCAAGGTTGATAAGATCACCATCGCACACTCCCTTTACCTTCGGGATTAGTGTTGAACCAAAAATAAATGTTATTTGGTGTTTGCGTTGAGCATGAATATGATTGGATCATGTTTATTGCAATACGGTTATTCATTTAAGTCCAAGAATAATATTTTTTTCTATTTACATGAATAAAACCTTCTACGGTCATACACTCAATATAAATGGTTTATTGAATCTCGATCATAGTGATACACATATTCATAATATTGAAGCCAAAAGATGCAAAAGTTAACAATGATAGTGCAACTTATTTGTGGTGCTGCTGTTTAGGTCATATTGGTGTAAAGCGCATGAAGAAACTCCATGCTGATGGGCATCTGGAATCACGTGATTATGAATCACTTGATGCTTGCGAACCATGCCTCATGGGCAAGATGACTAAGACTCCATTCTCCGGAACAATGGAGCGAGCAACTGACTTACTGGAAATAATACATAGTGATGTATGCGGTTCGATGAGTGTTGAGGCTCGCGGCGGGTATCGTTATTTTCTGACCTTCACAGATGATTTGAGCAGATATGGGTATATCTACTTGATGAAACACAGCTCTGAAACATTTGAAAATTTCAAAGAATTTCAGAGTGAAGTGGAGAATCATCGTAACAAGAAAATAAAAGTTTCTACGATATGATCGCAGAGGTAAAATATTTGAGTGACAAGTTTGGCCTTCAGTTAAAACAATGTGAAATAGTTTCACTACTCACGCCACCTGGAACACCACAGTGTAATGGTGTGTTCGAACATCGTAACCGTACTTTATTAGATATGGTGCGGTCTATGATGTCTCTTACCGATCTACCACTATTGTTTTGGGGTTATGCATTAGAGACAACTACATTCACGTTAAATAGGGCACTATCTAAATCCGTGGAGATGACACCGTAAGAAATTTGGTTTAGCGAGAAACCTAAGATGTCGTTTCTTAAAAGTTTGGGACTATGATGCTTATGTGAAAAAGTTTCAACATGATAAGCTCGAACCCAAATCGGAGAAGTAAATCTTCATAGGATGCCCAAAAAGAAACTATTCGGTAAACCTTCTATCACAGATCCGAAGGCAAGATATTTGTTGCTGAAAATGGATCCTTTCTAGAGAAGGAGTTTCTCTCGAAAGAAGTAAGTGGGAGGAAAGTAGAACTTGATGAGGTAATTGTACCTTCTCTCGAATTGGAAAGCAGCTCATCACTGAAATCAGTTCCAGTGATGCCTACACGAATTAGTGAGGAAGTTAATGATGATGATCATGAAACTTCAGATCAAGTTACTACCGAACCTCGTAGGTCAACCAGAGTAAGATCCACACCAGAGTAGTACGGTAATCCTGTTCTGGAAGTCATGTTACTAAACCATGACGAACCTGCGAACTATGAGGAAGCGATGATGAGCCCAGATTCCGCAAAATGGTTTAAGGCCATGAAATCTAAGATGGGATCCATGTATGAGAACAAAGTGTGGACTTTGGTTAACTTGCCCGATGATCGGCAAGCCATCGAGAATAAATGGATCTTCAAGAGAAAGACGGACGCTGATAGTAGTGTTACTATCTAAAAAGCTAGACTTGTCAAAAAAAATTGACAAAGTTCAAGGTGTTGACTATGATGAGATTTTCTCACTCGTAGCGATGCTTAAGTCTGTCCGAATCATGTTAGCAAATTGCCACATTATATGAAATCTGGCAAATGGATATCAAAACTACATTCCTTAATGGATTTCTTAAAGAAGAGTTGTATATGATGCAACCAGAAGGTTTTGTCGATCCTAAAGGTGCTAACAAAATGTGCAAGCTCCAGCGATCCATCTATGGACTGGTGCAAGCATCTCGGAGCTAGAATATATGCTTTGATGAGTTGATCAAAGCATATAGTTTTATACAGACTTGAAGTGAAGCATGTATTTACAAGAAAGTGAGTGGGAGCACTACCGCATTTCTGATAAGTATATGTGAATGACATATTGTTGATCGGAAATAATGTAGAATTTTTCCGGAAAGCATAAAGGAGTTTTTCAAAGGAGTTTTTCAAAGAAAGACCTCGGTGAAGCTGCTTACATATTGAGCATCAAGATCTATAGAGATAGATCAAGACACTTGATAAGTTTTTTTTTCAATGAGTACATACCTTGACAAGATTTTGAGGTAGTTCAAAATGGAACAGTCAAAGAAAGAGTTCTTGCCTGTGTTACAAGGTGTGAAATTGAGTAAGACTTAAAGCCCGACCACGGCAGAAGATAGAAAGAGAATGAAAGTCATTCATTATGCCTTAGCCATAGGTTCTATTAAGTATGCCATGTTGTGTAC
This sequence comes from Triticum aestivum, assembly GCF_018294505.1. Lineage (NCBI taxonomy): Eukaryota > Viridiplantae > Streptophyta > Magnoliopsida > Poales > Poaceae > Triticum > Triticum aestivum. Next base: position 42,075,735 of record NC_057799.1, on the reverse strand, counting down.
CAGATCTATTGTATACCCTATACTGAGTTTGGCAAAGGAGTACAATAGTGATTTCAAAGTAGATCAATGAACAGTGGTCAAAATTATCCTTAAATAAGGATATGTTTCTCGATTATGGAGGTGACAAAAGGTTCGTCGTAAAGGGTTACGTCGATGCAAGTTTTGACACTGATCCAGATGACTCTAAGTCTCAATCTGGATACATATTGAAAGTGGGAGAAATTAGCTAAAGTAGCTCCGTGCAGAGCTTTGTAGACATAGAAATTTGCAAAATACATACGGATCTGAATTTAGCAGACCCGTTGACTAAACTTCTCTCACAAGCAACCGTGATCACACCTTAGTACTCTTTGGGTGTTAATCACATGGCGATGTGAACTAGATTACTGACTCTAGTAAACCCTTTGAGTGTTGGCCAAATGGCGATGTGAACTATGGATATTAATCACATAGTGATGTGAACTATTGGTGTTAAATCACATGGCGATGGGAACTAGATTATTGACTCTAGTGCAAGTGGGCGACTAAACGAAATATGCCCTAGAGGCAATAATAAAGTTGTTATTTATATTTCCTTATATCATGATAAATGTTTATTATTCATGCTAGAATTGTATTAACCGGAAACTTAGTACATGTGTGAATACATAGACAAACAGAGTGTCACTAGTATGCCTCTACTTGACTAGCTCGTTGAACCAAAGATGGTTAAGTTTCCTAGCCATAGACATGAGTTCTCATTTGATTAACGGGATCACATCATTAGAGAATGATGTGATTGACTTGACCCATTCCATTAGCTTAGCATTTGATCATTTAGTATATTGATATTGCTTTCTTCATGACTTATACATATTCCTATAACTATGAGATTATGGAACTCCCGAATACCGGAGGAACACTTTGTGTGCTTCCAAACGTCACAACGTAACTGGGTGATTATAAAGGTGCTCTATAGGTGTCTCTGATGGTACTTGTTGAGTTGGCATAGATCGAGATTAGGGTTTGTCACTCCGATTGTCGGAGAGGTATCTCTAGGGCCACTCGGTAATGCACATCACTATAAGCTTTGCAAGCAATGCAACTAATAGTTAGTTGCTGGATGATGTATTACGGAACGAGTAAAGAGACTTGCCGGTAACGAGATTGAACTAGGTATTGAGATACCGACGATTGATTCTCGGGCAAGTAACATACCGATGACAAAGGGAACAACGTATGTTGTTATGCGGTTTGACCGATAAAGATCTTCGTAGAATATGTAGGAGCCAATATGAGCATCCAGGTTCGGCTATTGGTTATTAACCAGAGACGAGCCTCGGTCATGTCTACATAGTTCTCAAACCCGTAGGGTCCGCACGCTTAACGTTGGGTGATGATCGGTATCATGAGTTTATGTGTTTTGATGTACCGAAGGTTGTTCGGAGTCCCGCATGAGACCAGGGACATGACGAGGAGTCTCGAAATGATCGAGACATAAAGATCGATATATTGGATGACTATGTTCAGACACCGGAAGTATTTCGGGAGGTTTCGAACATATACCGGAGTACCGGGGGGTTACCGGAACCCCCCGGGAGTATAATGGGCCTAGTGGGCCTTAGTGGAGAAGAGGAGGGGCGGCCAGGGCAGGCCATGCGCCCCCTCCGCCTCTAGTCCGAATTCGACAAGGAGGGGGGCGGCGCCCCCCTTTCCTTCCTACTCTCTCCTTCCCTTCCCCCTTCTCCTACTCCTACTAGGAAAGGAGGAGTCCTACTCCCGGTGGGAGTAGGACTCCCCCCTTGGCGCGCCCTCCTCTTTGGCCGGCCGCCTCCCCCCTAGCTCCTTTATATATGGGGAGAGAGGCACCCCTTGGAGACACAACAATTGATCATTGATCTCTTAGCCGTGTGCGGTGCCCCCCTCCACCATGTTCCACCTCGGTAATATCATAGCGGTGCTTAGGCGAAGCCCTGCCTCGGTAGCATCATCAACACCGTCATCACGCCGTCGTGCTGACGGAACTCTCCCGCAAAGCTCTGCTGGATCGGAGTTCGTGGGACGTCATCGTCTGAACCTGTTCTGAACTCGGAGGTGCCGTGCGTTCGGTATTTGGATCGGTCGGATCGTGAAGACGTACGACTACATCAACCGCGCTATCGTAACGCTTCCGCTTTCGGTCTACGAGGGTACGTGGACACACTCTCCCCTCGGGTTGCTATACATCACCATGATCTTGCGTGTGCGTAGAAATTTTTTTGAAATTACTACGTTTCCCAATAGTGGTATCAGAGCAAGGTTTATGCGTAGATGTTATATGCACGAGTAGAACACAAGTGAGTTGTGGGCGATACAAGTCATACTGCTTACCAGCATGTCATACTTTGGTTTGGCGGTATTGTTGGATGAAGTGGCCCGGACCGACATTACGCGTACGCCTACGCGAGACTGGTTCTACCGACGTGCTCCGCACAAAGGTGGCTGACGGGTGTTAGTTTCTCCAACTTTAGTTGAACCGAGTGTGACTACGCCCGGTCCTTGTTGAAGGTTAAAACAGCACTAACTTGACAAACTATCGTTGTGGTTTTGATGCGTAGGTAAGAACGGTTCTTGCTCAGCCCGTAGCAGCGACGTAAAACTTGCAACAACAAAGTAGAGGACGTCTAACTTGTTTTTGCAGGGCATGTTGTGATGTGATATGGTCAAGGCATGATGATATATTTTATTGTATGAGATGATCATGTTCTATAACGGAGTTATCGGCAACTGGCAGGAGCCATATGGTTGTCGCTTTATTGTGTGCAATGCAATCGCCCTGTAATTGCTTTACTTTATCACTAAGCGGTAGCGATAGTCGTAGAAGAAATAGTTGGCGAGACGACAACGATGCTACGATGGAGATCAAGGTGTCGCGCCAGTGACGATGATGATCATGACGGTGCTTTGGAGATGGAGATCAAAGGCACAAGATGATGATGGCCATATCATATCACTTATATTGATTGCATGTTATGTTTATCCTTTATGCATCTTATTCTGCTTTGATTGACGGTAGCATTATAAGATGATCTCTCACTAAACTTCAAGATAAAAGTGTTCTCCCTGAGTACGCACCGTTGCCAAAGTTCGTCGTGCCAAGACACCACGTGATGGTCGGGTGTGATAAGCTCAACGTTCATCTACAACTGGTGCAAGCCAGTTTTGCACACGCAGAATACTCGGGTTAAACTTGACGAGCCTAGCATATGCAGATATGGCCTCGGAACACTGGAGACCGAAAGGTCGAGCGTGAATCATATAGTAGATATGATCAACATAGAGATGTTCACCATTGAAAACTACTCCATCTCACGTGATGATCGGACATGGTTTAGTTGATTTGGATCACGTGATCACTTAGATGATTAGAGGGATGTCTATCTAAGTGGGAGTTCTTAAGTAATATGATTAATTGAACTTTAATTTATCATGAACTTAGTCCTGGTAGTATTAGCATATCTATGTTGTAGATCAATAGCTCGCGTTTAGCTCCCTTGTTTTATTTTTGATATGTTCCTAGAGAAAACTAAGTTGAAAGATGATAGTAGCAATGATGCGGACTTGGTCCGTGATCTGAGGATTTTCCTCATTGCTGCACAGAAGAATTATGTCCTTGATGCACCGCTAGGTGATAGACCTATTGCAGAAGTAGATGCAGACGTTATGAACATTTTGACAAAAGCTCGGTATGATGACTACTTGATAGTTTAGTGCACCATGCTTTACGGCTTAGAACCGGGACTTCAGAAATGTTTTGAACACCACGGAGCATATAAGATGTTCCAAGAGTTGAAATTAGTATTTTAGACTCATGCCCGTGTCGAGAGGTATAAGACCTCTGATAGTACTTTGCCTACAAGATGGAGGAGAATAGCTCAACCAGTGAGCATGTGCTCAGATTCTCTGGGTACTACAATTGCTTGAATCAAGTGGTGGTTAATCTTCCAGATAAGACAGTAATTGACAAAGTTCTCTAGTTACTAGAACTTCATGATGAACTATAATATGCAAGGGATGACAAAAATAATTCCCGAGCTCTTCGCGATGCTGAAATCGACGAAGGTAGAAATCAAGAAAGAGCATCAAGTGTTGATGGTTAACAAGACCACTAGTTTCAAGTAAAGCGGCAAAGGGAAGAAGGGGAACTTCAAGAAGAATGGCAAGCAAGTTGGTGCTCAAGTGAAAAAGCCCAAGTCTGGACCTAAGCCTGAAACTGAGTGCTTCTACTGCAAAGGGACTGGTCACTGGAAGCGGAACTGCCCCAAGTATTTGGTTGCTAAGAAGGATGGCAAAGTGAACAAAGGTATATTTGATATACATGTTATTGATGTGTACTTTACTAGTGTTTATAGCAACCCCTCGGTATTTGATGCTGGTTCAATTGCTAAGAGTAGAAACTCGAAACGGGAGTTGCAAAATAAAAAGAGACTAGTTAAGGGTGAGGTGATGATGTGTGTTGGAAGTGATTCCAAGGTTGATAAGATCACCATCGCACACTCCCTTTACCTTCGGGATTAGTGTTGAACCTAAAATAAATGTTATTTGGTGTTTGCGTTGAGCATGAATATGATTGGGTCATGTTTATTGCAATACGGTTATTCATTTAAGTCAAAGAATAATTTTTGTTCTATTTACATGAATAAAACCTTCTACGATCATACACTCAATATAAATGGTTTATTGAATCTCGATCATAGTGATACACATATTCAAAATATTGAAGCCAAAAGATGCAAAACTTAATAATGATAGTGCAACTTATTTGTGGCACTGCCGTTTAGGTCATATTGGTGTAAAGCGCATGAAGAAACTCCATGCTGATGGGCTTTTGGAATCACGTGATTATGAATCACTTGATGCTTGCGAACCATGCCTCATGGGCAAGATGACTAAGACTCCGTTCTCTGGAACAATGGAGCGAGCAACTGACTTATTGGAAATAATACATAGTGATGTATGCGGTCCGATGAGTGTTGAGGCTCGCGGCGGGTATCGTTATTTTCTGACCTTCACAGATGATTTGAGCAGATATGGGTATATCTACTTGATGAAACACAAGTCTAAAACATTTGAAAATTTCAAAGAATTTCAGAGTGAAGTGGAGAATCATCGTAACAAGAAAATAAAAGTTTCTACGATATGATCGCAGAGGTAAAATATTTGAATTACGAGTTTGGCCTTCAGTTAAAACAATGTGAAATAGTTTCACTACTCACGCCACCTGGAACACCACAGTGTAATGGTGTGTTCGAACATCGTAACCGTACTTTATTAGATATGGTGCGGTCTATGATGTCTCTTACCGATCTACCACTATTGTTTTGGGGTTATGCATTAGAGACAACTACATTCACGTTAAATAGGGCACTATCTAAATCCGTGGAGATGACATCGTATGAACTGTGGTTTAGCGAGAAACCTAAGATGTCGTTTCTTAAAAGTTTGGGACTACGATGCTTATGTGAAAAAGTTTCAACATGATAAGCTCGAACCCAAATCGGAGAAGCAAATCTTCATAGGATACCCAAAAAGAAACTGTTGGGTACACCTTCTATCACAGATCCGAAGGCAAGATATTCGTTGCTGAAAATGGATCCTTTCTAGAGAAGGAGTTTCTCTCAAAAGAAGTGAGTGGGAGGAAAGTAGAACTTGATGAGGTAATTGTACCTTCTCTCGAATTGGAAAGTAGCTCATCACTGAAATCAGTTCCAGTGATGCCTACACGAATTAGTGAGGAAGTTAATGATGATGATCATGAAACTTCAGATCAAGTTACTACCAAACCTCGTAGGTCAACCAGAGTAAGATCCGCACTAGAGTGGTACGGTAATCCTGTTCTGGAAGTCATGTTACTAAACCATGATGAACCTGCGAACTATGAGGAAGCGATGATGAGCCCAGATTCCGCAAAATGGTTTAAGGCCATGAAATCTGAGATGGGATCCATGTATGAGAACAAAGTGTGGACTTTGGTTGACTTGCCCGATGATCGGCAAGCCATCGAGAATAAATGAAGCTTCAAGAGGAAGACGGACGCTGATAGTAGTGTTACTATCTAAAAAGCTAGACTTGTCGGAAAAAAAATTGACAAAGTTCAAGGTGTTGACTACGATGAGATTTTCTCACTTATAGCGATGCTTAAGTCTGTCCGAATCATGTTAGCAAATTGCCACATTATATGAAATCTGGCAAATGGATATCAAAACTACATTCCTTAATGGATTTCTTAAAGAAGGGTTGTATATGATGCAACCAGAAGGTTTTGTCGATCCTAAAGGTGCTAACAAAATGTGCAGGCTCCAGCGATCCATCTATGGACTGGTGCAAGCATCTCGGAGCTGGAACATACGCTTTGATGAGTTGATCAAAGTATATAGTTTTATACGGACTTGCAGTGAAGCCTGTATTTACAAGAAAGTGAGTGGGAGCACTACAGCATTTCTGATAAGTATATGTGAATGACATATTGTTGATCGGAAATAATGTAGAATTTTTCTGGAAAGCATAAAGGAGTTTTTCAAAGGAGTAAAGAAAGACCTCGGTGAAGCTGCTTACGTATTGAGCATCAAGATCTATAGAGATTGATCAAGACGCTTGATAAGTTTTTTTTAATGAGTACATACCTTGACAAGATTTTGAAGTAGTTCAAAATGGAACAGTCAAAGAAAGAGTTCTTGCCTGTGTTACAAGGTGTGAAATTGAGTAAGACTCAAAGCCCGACCACGGCAGAAGATAGAAAGAGAATGAAAGTCATTCCTTATGCCTCAGCCATAGGTTCTATAAAGTATGCCATGTTGTGTACCAGATCTATTGTATAACCTATACTGAGTTTGGCAAGGGAGTACAATAGTGATCTCGAAGTAGATCACTGAACAGTGGTCAAAATTATCGTTAGTGGAATAAGGATATGTTTCTCGATTATGGAGGTGACAAAAGGTTCGTCGTAAAGGGTTACGTCGATGCAAGTTTTGACACTGATCCAGATGACTCTAAGTCTCAATCTGGATACATATTGAAAGTGGGAGCAATTAGCTAAAGTAGCTCCGTGCAGAGCTTTGTAGACATAGAAATTTGCAAAATACATACGGATCTGAATTTAGCAGACCCGTTGACTAAACTTCTCTGACAAGCAAACATGATCACACCTTAGTACTCTTTGGGTGTTAATCACATGGCGATGTGAACTAGATTACTGACTCTAGTAAACCCTTTGAGTGTTGGCCACATGGTGTCATGGAATTGTCACGGCAGATGTCCTCGTGTTAGGACTTAGTCGTGGAGCCATCGCCGCTAGGAAGCTTAAAGGGGTTAAACGGGACAAGGAACACGAGGGTTATACTGGTTCGGCCCCTTACGGTGAAGGTAAAAGCCTACGTCCAGTTGAGGTGGTATTGCTTAGGGTTTCGATGACCAGGGAGCTTAATCGCTATGCCCGGTTCTCGTGCTGCTGTTTCTCGTCCTGAACCGCCGCTGGGTCGTCCCTTTATATAGAGAGGTTGACGCCATGCGGCTCTCAGAGTCCTGGCCGGCTTATAACAGTATCCAGCTCGGACTCTTAACTACTCTTGCCTTACATTACAAGTCTTGCCATAACGGCGGGTTATCACTACGGGCCTTAAGCCGCCTCCGGGTCTTAAGCCCATTATTGAATGCGCCATCCTCAAGCTTGGTACTGGGCTTCACGTGATGATCATTATGACGTAACCCGGCCCCTCCTGGGCGGGTGACTCTAATGGTTATATCCTCAACATTAGGCCCCAGATTGATTTGAACCGGTTCATGTCAATCTTCAATCCCTTTGTAAGAAAATCTTCCGGCTTCTGCTTGTGCGAAAGTTATAACCCGCCGTGACGTCATCTTCTGGATTCTTGGTAACCCGCCGTGACGTCATCTTCCATTAAATTCATTTTTTATTCTGTCACACCGCAACGGATCTTATCTTTAATGACCATCCCGAAAATCGAGGCGTTTTTGTGGCGAGATAATCACGTCTCGGCCTCCTCGTTTCTCGCGCCCACTTATCAGTCACCCTTATAAATAGGCCCGGCCCATAAGCCTTCATTCACTCCTCTCTCCCATCGTCTTCCTCCTCTGTCGCCCGAAAGCTCGAGCTCCGCCGCCGCCGCCGCGCCCCCGGTCTTCCTCAACCTTGGCCGCTGCATCACCCTGAACTGATCCAGAGAAACGGCGGCGACCTCCGCATCTCATCAGCGCCAGTAAGTCCTTGCACCTCCCTACAGTAGATTCGCATTAGGGTTCCGTAGTTCTTCCTCTGTTCTTCGCAGTTCGTCGCCATTTCTTCACAGTTCTTCCTACACGGCCCCCTTGGATCTAGAAACCATATAGAGCTCGTGCGGCTGTGGTTTCGCACCCATTTTCAACAATAGCATGTCCCCTTTACTTGCAAAGATATCTTCTTAGAGCTCATGAACTTCTCTGTGTCAGCTTTCTAGGTCTAGAAATTTTTTCTTTCTGGACGATTGTTTGATCCAAAATAATTACTGCGATCTGTGAAACTTGTTTGTGTCACACTTAGTCAAAAATTGCATCTGTTAGCTATGGCGGCTCATATCTCCGGCTTAAAAGAGGCCATGCGCTGTGAAATTTCCGGCTCATTTATGATAGAGTTTTAAATAACTTGAATGACTCATGATGCCCACAGCGGCTTAGATAACCCGACACAATTAGCCATATGTCATTAGGCCCCTTCATAAGCCGCCATCTTGAATACTGAACTGTAATCTTCCTCCGGCTTATATTTGAACCGGACATTTCCCTTTGTCATAGGCTTTCGTCTTTCACAATGCCGCCCAAGGCTCCCAAGGCACCCATTACGTGCAACTGGATGAGATCCAATGTTACTGATGATACTTTAGCTGATTTCGTGAAGACGGGTTATCTGCCTAAGAAGGAGGTCATGTCTTATCGTGCCCCTGACCCGTCCGAAGAAAGACCTCAACCAAGAGATGGAGAGGTTGTGATATTTGCTGATCACATGAGCCGGGGCTTTGCTCCTCCCGGCTCAAAATTCTTCAGAGACGTTCTGAACTTTTTCGATCTGCGACCTCAAGACATTGGACCCAATTCCGTGTCGAACATTTGTAACTTTCAAGTGTTTTGTGAGGTATACCTTGGAGAGGAACCCAGTCTGCTACTCTTTAGGGAGTTATTTTACTTGAACCGCCAGAACGAATGCGCCAACGGGCCTAGCTTGGAACTTGGCGGAATCTCCATTCAACGACGGAGAGATTGCCTCTTTCCTTATGCTGAGCCGCCAAGCCACCCAAAGGACTGGAACCAGACATGGTTCTACTGCCAAGATACTTCTCCGGCTGATGAGAACCCTCTGCCCGGCTTTCGTGCCCTGCGTCTGGAGCCAACTCACCCCCTGCCAGACAAACTATCTCAAGCTGAGCGTCAACCACTGATCCCCACCATCAACAAGATTAAGGCTCTTCTGGGAAATGGCCTTAACAGCGTCGATCTGGTCCGGGTCTGGATTTCTTGGCGGGTGATTCCCTTGAGCCGCCGCCCCGGCTTAATGTGTGATTACACGGGCCGGAAGGATGACCCTCTGCGGCACAGCCCCAACGATCTACCTGAGGACGTTGTGGACGACATGACCAAGTCCCTCTTGAACGAGAGCTTAGCAGACTGCGGGAGGACCGGCTTAAGCCCCTTCTGCCAAGCTAACCCGGCTCCGGCGGTAAGCTACCAATCTGAGCACTTTACTTTCCATTTTAACAATTTTCGTTTTAACTTCAAGGAAACCTTTGTTGCATTTTTCCAGGCTAATGACAAGTTCTGGAAGGTCAAGTATGACCATGAGGCTGCTAAAAAAGCCAGGAAGGCTAAAAAAGCCGCCAGGAGAGCCGCTCCCCGCAAGAAGGGGAGTAAGCCTAGCGCCTCAGAGCTGCTTCAGTTGGATGATAGCTCCGAGTCAGAGGTAGCCCTTGATTCTTTAGGCTCTTCTTTTGTTTTTCGTCTGTTTTTAACCACCTTATTGACACTGATTATCAGCAGGATGATACCGGAGCGAGTAACCCGGTGATTGAAGAGGTAACTATACTTTCCTCCGACTCGGACCCCTCGCCAAGGCTGAAAGTCCGAAGAGTAACCTGGAAAGTAAGATTTTCGCATCCTTTAGCTTATCAAGATCCTCAATTTCTTTTGAAGCAACAGATTCATGAGAGCCGGAGGCAAACCCGGGCCAGCAAGGATGCAGACCTCTCCTCCGGCTTACCCGAAGCATCAAGAAAGCGCCGGACTGAGGTTATCTCCAACTTATACCCTTTTCATCCTTTAGCGGGCGTCACTCGTCAACCACTCAATTCGTCTGATTCAAACTATCAGGAAACTTCACCTTCCTCCGGTGACTCCATGCAATCTAACTTGCCGGCTTTCAAGACCGCACCCGGGTAATGATAATCATCTCATTTTGTGCTTATCTTACTTATGTTTTTTGTACTAACCTTTTGACTTTCAGTGCCCAAGCCAAGCTCAGCAAGAGGGCCAAGAAAAATAAACCGGTCGAAGAGCCGGACTTAACTGAACCCAATGCCTCTGCCTCTGAGCCGCCATCTGCACCAGCTCCGGAAACCGCCGCCTCAACTGAAGAACAAACCATGGCGGGTTCTGACAACCCGGAGATTCCCAGCTCAGCTCAACCGGCCGATGACCCGGATGTGGTGATTACCCGGACTGAATATGTTGAGCCGGGAAGACCCACTGTGCTGGCCAGATGCTCTGCCAAAGAAGAACTGCTGGAGCGCCGCAGGGCTAGACTGGAGATCACTGACTATGCTAACTTGAGCATTGGAGACATTGTTTCTGGTTACATTGGTCAAGTGCACAACAGCCGGGACCTGGAGATTGATATGGTGAAGCAGATACAGCAAAAATCTGAGGTACAACTCTCTTGCTTACTCCATAGTCATCCTTACCATGCTAGCCCCCAAGTCTATTACTTATGATAGAATATGTTGTAGACTTAACTTCCGGCTTACCTTCATGAACCGGCAATTGTAAATAGAATCTTTCAGCATACATTAGCCCCCAAGTGCCAAGTGTCTTTGCTTGCAAAGTGCTTGGGACTTCAATGTTGCATAATAATCACTCACACTGTAACCCGGAATTTGTACAGGCTGCCTGCAAGAAATTTGAATCTGAAATCTCTGAGCTGAAGAACCGCCTGAAGACTCAGGAAACTGAGACCCGGAAGGCCAACGCCAAATTTGAGTTCAGTGTTGCTGCACAAGAAAAGCTGAAGAAGAAATTTGAAACAGAAAGAAAGACTTGGGCCGAGGAGAAAACTGCTTTGCTCAGCCGGGCCGAACAAGCGGAGGCTGCTCTGACTGAGAGAACCGCCGAACTCTCCGGCTTAAAGCGCCATGTGTCACAGATGGTCGCCGCAATCTTCGGTAAGTCATTCTGCAAGCTTTTCACAAGCTTACATTCTTTATGTCTTATAAGTCCCACAATTGCCATCAGCTCACCTGACCTTGTTATACAGGTCCCAGAAGCTCCAACCTTAATCAAAATGTTCTGACCAAGCTGAAGGCTGTTTACACCTTGGTGGAGCAACTCTACACCGGGTCACAGCGTGCGTTAGCCGTTGTGGCTCTGTCCAATGAGGTTCCGACTCACCTGGCGGACGTACTCAGGCGGCTTGCCGTTCTTCCTCAGCGCTTCCAAGAGCTAAGACGGGCCTCTGCAAGAGCCGGAGCTATAGCTGCTTTGAGCCGGGCCAAGGCTTTTCTCCCGGAGCTAGACCCGGCCGACATCGCTCTTGGATACCCCAGCCTGAAGGAAGATGGCACCCCCTTTGACCAGAAAGATTTCGCTGCCTGTGTAAAGAGCATGCGCCCGGTGGCCACCCTGATTGGGAATGACACCGACCTTACCAAGTATCAGCCGGGCTATGACGCGGAGAATCAGAGGATCCCCACTCCACGCTATGAAGCAATCAGCTTGATCCCTCCGACTCGTAAGCATACCTTCGCCCCAGAAGTTGACCCGGCCGGGTTAATTGATGACGAGGCTCAATTTGAAGCTTTGAGCGGCATTGACTGGAAATCATCAACCTTCCAGGTCATGGAATCAGCCGGAGGAGCGGAGAGGGATGAGCCGGAAGCTTCAACCCAACAAGCACCTTGATTTTTAGGCGGCTCATGGCTACACCTTAAAACAATGCCTCACCTTTTGGACTCGGGGAGTCTTGTAATAGAGTAGGACAAACACTTAATTTTGTCGTGCCATCGTGCACGTGTTGAATGCTTAACTCCATTTAGGCTGCTTCTTCATATTCCTCCGGGTTATAATTGATCATTTATTTTCCTTAAGTTTGAAGAACTGTCTTTAATTGTTCTGCATAGAAAAATAAATCACAAGTCTCTAGGCGGCTTACCGCATGGAGAGTCACATATCTTACACTTAACCCGGAACATAACCAAGGTCATAAAAGACCGGCTCCGGCTCTCAACCATATCTGGTGCTCCGGCTCTCAACCATATCTTCAGGATAACCACAATAGCCTACCTGCAAACTTTGCAAGTATATGTCTGGTTTATGTAACCCAAATAATGAGGTTGAGAACTCAACTCCGGTTCACCAGCATTGATAATTCTTTATTGTGTGCTAGCAACATTGTTAATCAAAGTTAAGCCGGCGGAGCAAGAACTGCCCTTGCACACTTTTGATATGACCAGAAGAACTTGTTGCAAATCAGACGATCAAAATTTAGGGGCTTCCGGTTCGAATACGACCAGAGAACCATCCCAAAGGGGTTAAGCTAAGATTCGAATGCGATCATATAGCCCCCAGTGGCTGTGGCGTTGTCGATCAAGAGGGTACCGACAGCTATGTTCTCTTTGGTTCGAATACGACCCATGTTTGAACAGGAAGCCCCCAAATGACCTTGAGAGTTGTTTAACGACGCTGATTCAAATACGATCCACGTCGGTTCTCAAAGGGGGTTGAGCTATGATTCAAATATGATCAAGAAAAACTCCCCAATGAGCTCGGCGATTTGCCAATCAAGTGGGTATCGACAGCTATGTTCTCTTTGGTTCGAATACGACCTATGTTTGAACAGGAAGCCCCCAGGTGATCATATTGGTAACAGCCAGATTCGGATACGATCATAAGCCGGACCCACCTCCAAGTGACCATGTAATGTTGTAATGGAAATAACACATTTACCTTTGGAGGAGAAAAGGACAGAGGTCCTGCTTTATTATTTATCATAATATATACATGGCTATAGAAATATGTACATTATGAGAGCCGGTGGCTCAAGTGTAATAAGGCCGAAGCTGAGCTATGTTCCACGGCCGACGGGTCTCTTCCTCCGACTTGCGTGAATCTTTGTGCTCCCGAACATCGATAAGGTAGTATGACCCGTTGTGCAAGTTCTTGCTGACCACAAAGGGCCCTTCCCAAGGCGGGGATAACTTGTGTGCATCTGTTTGATCTTGGATGAGCCGGAGCACCAGATCACCTTCCTGGAAGACCCGGGACTTAACCCGGCGGCTGTGATAACGGCGCAGGTCTTGTTGGTAAATCGCCGAGCGAGCTGCTGCCACATCACGCTGTTCGTCCAACAAGTCAAGAGCATCTTGGCGCGCCCGCTCATTATCCGCCTCAACATAAGCCGCCACTCGAGGCGAGTCATGACGGATGTCGCTAGGGAGGACTGCTTCCGCTCCATAAACCATGAAGAAAGGCGTGTAACCCGTAGATCTGTTAGGAGTAGTATTGATGCTCCATAACACGGAGGGTAACTCCTCCACCCAACAACCCGGCGTCCGTTGCAAAGGGACCAAAAGCCGGGGCTTGATGCCCTTCAAAATCTCCTGATTAGCTCTCTCAGCTTGACCATTGGATTGAGGGTGAGCCACTGATGAAACATCAAGTCGAATATGCTCTCGTTGACAAAACTCCTCCATGGCGCCCTTAGACAGATTGGTACCATTGTCAGTTATAATGCTGTGTGGAAAACCAAAGCGAAATATCACCCTTTTCATGAACTGAACCGCTGTGGCCGCGTCACACTTGCTAACTGGCTCTGCCTCAACCCACTTTGTGAACTTGTCAACTGCCACCAAGAGGTGGGTCTTCTTATCCTTGGACCTTTTAAAAGGCCCAACCATATCAAGCCCCCAGACCGCAAATGGCCAAGTAATTGGAATCATCCTCAGCTCCTGAGCCGGCACATGAGCCCGTCGCGAGAACCTCTGACAACCGTCACATTTACTGACCAAGTCCTCCGCATCAGCATGAGCCGTCAGCCAATAAAAACCATGACGAAAAGCCTTGGCCACAAGGGATTTTGAGCCGGCATGATGGCCACAATCCCCCTCGTGAATCTCACGTAAAATTTCTTGACCTTCCTCAGGGGAAACACAACGCTGGAAAGTTCCAGTGACACTGCGACGATGCAGCTCACCATTGATAATTATCATTGACTTAGACCGCCGGGTTATTTGTCTGGCCAAAGTTTCATCCTCAGGCAATTCTCCCCGGGTCATGTAAGCCAAGTATGGTACTGTCCAGTCTGGGGTAATGTGGAGAGCCGCCACCAACTGTGCCTCCGGGTCAGGGACAGCCAAGTCTTCCTCTGTAGGCAACTTAACAGAAGGGTTATGCAAGATGTCCAAGAAAGTATTAGGCGGCACCGGCTTTCGCTGAGAGCCCAGCCGGCTTAAAGCATCAGCCGCCTCGTTCTTCCTGCGATCGATATGCTCTACTTGGTAACCCTGAAAGTGTCCAGCAATGGCATCAACTTCGCGGCGATAAGCCGCCATGAGAGGGTCCTTGGAATCCCACTTGCCGACACTTGTTGAGCCACTAAATCTGAGTCGCCAAAGCACCTTACCCGGCTCAAGCTCATCTCCTTAGCCATCCGAAGACCATGGAGCAAGGCCTCGTACTCAGCCGCATTGTTAGTACAGGGAAACATCAACCGTAGCACATAACGAAACTTGTCACCTCTAGGGGAAGTTAATACAACTCCAGCCCCCGAGCCCTCCAATTGCCTAGACCCGTCGAAGTGAATAGTCCAATATGTATTATCCGGCTTCTCTTCAGGCACCTGCAGCTCTGTCCAATCGTTGATGAAATCCACCAATGCTTGAGATTTGACAGCAGTGCGTGGCACGTATTTCAGACCATGAGGCCCAAGCTCTATAGCCCACTTAGCCACTCTTCCTGTGGCTTCTCTGTTTTGGATGATATCTCCTAGGGGAGCAGAACTAACCACAGTGATGGGGTGACCCTGGAAATAATGCTTAAGCTTCCGGCTTGCCATGAACACACCATAAACAAGCTTCTGCCAATGTGGATACCGCTGTTTGGACTCAATGAGTACTTCACTGACGTAGTAAACCGGCCGCTGAACCGGATACTCCTTACCCTCTTCCTTGCGCTCCACCACCACAGCCACACTGACGGCTCGTGTGTTAGCGGCTACATACAGTAATAAGGGCTCCTTGTCAACCGGAGCAGCAAGAACTGGGGGCTCAGCCAGCTGTCTCTTCAAATCCTCAAAGGCAGCATTAGCAGCATCATTCCAGACAAAGTCATCTGTTTTCTTCATCAACTGGTACAGTGGCATGGCCTTTTCACCCAAACGGCTTATAAACCGGCTCAAAGCAGCGATGCGGCCCGCCAGACGCTGGACGTCGTTTATGCACGCCGGCTTAGCTAGAGAGGTGATTGCCTTGATCTTTTCCGGGTTAGCTTCAATGCCTCCGTTAGAAACCAGGAAACCCAAGAGCTTGCCTGCGGGAACACCAAAAACACACTTGGCCGGGTTAAGCATCATCTTGTAAACCCGGAGATTATCAATAGTTTCTCTAAGATCATCTACCAGGGTCTCCTTCTCCCTGGACTTAACCACGATATCATCCACATAGGCATGAACATTGCGCCCAATCTGGTTATGAAGACAATTCTGCACACACCGCTGATAAGTCGCCTGTGCACTCTTGAGTCCAAAAGGCATAGACACATAACAGAAGGCTCCAAAGGGAGTGATGAACGCCGTCTTCTCCTGGTCCTTAACTGCCATTTTAATCTGATGGTATCCAGAATAAGCATCCAAAAAACTTAAGCGCTCACAACCCGCCGTAGCATCAATGATTTGATCAATACGGGGGAGAGCAAAAGGATCAGCCGGACAAGCCTTGTTTAAGTCCGTGTAGTCCACACACATCCGCCAAGTGCCGTTCTTTTTGAGCACGAGTACCGGGTTAGCTAACCATTCTGGATGAAAAACTTCAACAATAAACCCGGCCGCCAAGAGCCGGGCCACCTCCTCACCAATGGCTTTCCGCCTCTCCTCATTAAACCGCCGAAGGAACTGCCTGACCGGCTTAAATTTCGGATCAATATTGAGAGTGTGCTCAGCGAGTTCTCTAGGTACACCTGGCATGTCAGAAGGTTTCCATGCAAAAATGTCCCTGTTCTCACGGATGAACTCGATGAGCGCGCTTTCCTATTTCGGATCCAGATTGGCACTGATGCTAAACTGCTGAGATGAGTCACCTGGAACGAAGTCAACAAGTTTAGTCTCATCAGCTGACTTAAATTTCATTGCCGGCTCATGCTCCGTGGTCGGCTTTTTCAAAGATGTCATATCTGCCGGGTCAACATTGTCCTTATAAAACTTCAACTCCTCTGTTGCACAAACAGATTCTGCATAAGCCGCGTCACCTTCCTCACACTCCAAGGCTATCTTTCGGCTGCCATGAACCGTAATGGTCCCATTGTGACCCGGCATCTTGAGCTGCAAATACACGTAACACGGCCGTGCCATGAACTTGGCGTAAGCCGGCCGCCCAAATATAGCATGATACGGACTTCTTATCTTAACCACCTCAAAGGTTAATTTTTCCGCCCTGTAGTTGTACTCATCTCCAAAAGCCACTTCCAGCTCGATCTTACCAACTGGATATGCCGACTTACCAGGCACCACACCATGGAAAACAGTATTGGACTGGCTGAGGTTCTTATCAATCAACCCCATACGACGGAAGGTCTCATAATAGAGGATGTTGATGCTGCTGCCTCCGTCCATGAGCACTTTAGTGAATTTATATCCCCCCACCTGAGGAGCCACCACCAGGGCCAGGTGACCCGGATTATCAACCCGGGGAGGGTGATCTTCCCTACTCCATACAATAGGCTGCTCAGACCATCTTAAATAGCGTGGAACCGCCGGCTCAACAGCATTCACAGCCCTTTTGTGAAGCTTCTGATCTCGCTTGCACAGACTGGTGGTAAACACATGATACTGTCCACCATTGAGCTGCTTTGGATTGGTCTGGTATCCCCCTTGCTGCTGCTGCTGATGACCCTGGCCGGACTGCTGATTAAAGCCCCCTTGAACATTCTGAGAATTGGAATTTGAGCCGCCGCCCGGGCCATGAAAGCCGCCGGCGCCTGAGCCGCCGCCCGGGCCATTATTGCCATTGAAAGTATTGGAATTTTTGAAGGCCTTCATGATTGCGCAGTCCTTCCACAGATGAGTGGCCGGCTTTTCCCTAGAGCCATGCCTTGGACAAGGCTCATTCAACAACTGCTCAAGCGTCGGGCCTGACCCGCCGGCGCGGGGAGGTGGTCTCCCCTTGCGCCGGTGGTTGTTACCCTGTGAACTGGTGTTGGCCACAAACTCCATACTGCCATCAGCCTTACGCTTGTTACCCCCCTGGTTCGCCGGGTTATGCTGGGGGCCCTTGCCATTGCCATTCCGTTTTCCCTTCCCTGTCCTTTCATCATCCGACGCGGGATCCTTGGTACTATCAGAGTCGGCGTACTTAACCAGAGCCGCCATCAGCGTACCCATATCGTTGCAATCGCGCTTGAGCCGCCCGAGCTTCATCTTCAGGGGCGCAAAGCGACAATTCTGCTCTAACATTAAGACTGCAGAGCCGGCATCCATCTTATCAGATGAATGTATTATCTCTTTGACCCGGCGAACCCAATGGGTTGTAGACTCACCCTCCTGCTGCTTACAGTTAGTCAAATCCACAATTGACATAGACTGCCTACAGGTATCTTTGAAGTTTTGGATGAACCGGGCTTTCAGTTCAGCCCAGGACCCGATAGAGTTTGGTGGCAGCCCTTCAACCAAGTGCGGGCAGTTCCATCCAACATCATGGTGAAGTACTTGGCCATTGCTGCTTCACTAACCTCCAGCAACTCCATGGCCATCTCGTAACTCTCGATCCAGGCTCCGGGTTGTAAATCAGCCGTGTAATTAGGCACCTTCCTAGGCCCTTTGAAATCCTTGGGCAGACGTTCATTGCGGAGAGCCGGCACCAGACAAGGGACACCTCCAGTCCTCGTAGGTATACCCGCATCGATAGAAGCCGTCGGATAAGCCGGGGGTGGCTGGTAAGCCGTCAACTGAGGCGCCTGCTCCGCCTCTTGCCGTGCCCTGTCTTGATCTACCGCATGAAAGGCTCCGTTATGAGCCGTCGGATAAGCCGGGCCGTGGCCAGGAGGCAAGTCATTGCGTCGGACGTTACTTGAGCCGGTCGCTGAGACCATGTGTCTGCTATAACTCGGGCTCCGGCCTGGATGAGGGGTTGAATGAATCCTGTCCCGGCTATAAGAATATGCCTCCTGCTGCGCCAGAGCCGTCTGAAGGAGTTATCTGACCCGGCGGGTTTCAACTACCGTTGGAGAGTCGCCATCGATTGGGAGAGCCGCCAGTCGCGCTGCCGCGGCGACCATGTTTTCCAACGGGTTGGCATAATGACCCGGTGGTATTGGCACATACTGAGGCGGGGCAGCGTTCACCCGGGGTGGTCCCATCACTTGGGGCTGAATTGACGTTCCAGCCCCGGGCGTCGTGACCTCTGGCGGGTTACTGGGCCCTGCACCAGGCGTGTTGAAGAGGTTTCGAGGATCGTAAACCGGAGGGAGTCGAGATTGGGCCTTTTGATGCCTCCTTCTCATGACCTCATTGGACGCGTTCTGATCCATCGTGAGCCGGAAAGACTGTGCCTGAATCAACTGAGTCTGGGCGTCGAGAGCCGCCCTCTCCGCAGCCATCCTGATCCCTTCCGCCGCTAGATCCTCCTTGGCTTTTGCTAGATCCAGCTTTAACTGTGCCACCTCCGTGTCATGCTGAGCTTGATCCGCTGGCGCGACCGTAGCGGTTAACAGGGCCGTCATCTTATCTGTGAGATCCATCAGCACCTGAGCCGGCGAGGGCACAGGGCTTCCTGCCCCGGCGGCGGGGTTTTGAACAGGTTGTGCGCCGGCCATGAAGATTCCAACCCGGCTCGGCGGCTCAAAGGGGTCCGGAATACTATCGCCATCGAAACAACCCCTGAGCCTGCCGTCTTGAAGTTCGTATAACGAATCGGTCTCCTCCGTGGATGACTCGCCGTCAGAGCGAGCGGCCATCTCATCACCAGATCCAGATCCTTCAGAGAGCTCTCCGTGGACGCATCCCACGAAAGCACGCTTCAAGGCAGGCAAAGCCCGGGCGGGTTGTGCACGTTGAGCCGTCTCGATGAGATCGGTGCAGAGGTCCGGCTCAGGGCCCGGCTCACCAATCTTGCCAATAAAGACATGAATTCCGCCGAAGGGGACCCGGTACCCGTACTCAATTGAGCTGGCGTCGGGGCCCCAGTTTGCATCGTTGATGTAGAGCTTGCCGCGACGACTCTTGGTCATCCGGCCCACAGCGTATCCCTTGAGCCCTTCGAAGCTGCCCTTCAAGAACTCAAATCCACCGTGCGCTAGCCCCACGGTGGGCGCCAACTGTCGTGGAATTGTCACGGCAGATGTCCTCGTGTTAGGACTTAGTCGTGGAGCCATCGCCGCTAGGAAGCTTAAAGGGGTTAAACGGGACAAGGAACACGAGGGTTATACTGGTTCGGCCCCTTACGGTGAAGGTAAAAGCCTACGTCCAGTTGAGGTGGTATTGCTTAGGGTTTCGATGACCAGGGAGCTTAATCGCTATGCCCGGTTCTCGTGCTGTTGTCTCTCGTCCTGAACCGCCGCCGGGTCGTCCCTTTATATAGAGAGGTTGACGCCCCGCGGCTCTCAGAGTCCTGGCCGGCTTATAACAGTATCCGGCTCGGACTCTTACTACTCTTGCCTTACATTACAAGTCTTGCCATAACGGCGGGTTATCACTACGGGCCTTAAGCCGCCTCCGGGACTAAGCCCATTATTGATCCGCCATCCTCAAGCTTGGTACTGGGCTTCACGTGATGACCATTATGACGTAACCCGGCCCCTCCTGGGCGGGTGACCCCAACGGTTATATCCTCAACACATGGCGATGTGAACTATGGATATTAATCACATAGTGATGTGAACTATTGGTGTTAAATCACATGGCGATGTGAACTAGATTATTGACTCTAGTGCAAGTGGGAGACTAAAGGAAATATGCCCTAGAGGCAATAATAAAGTTGTTATTTATATTTCCTTATATCATGATAAATTTTTATTATTCATGCTAGAATTGTATTAACCGGAAACTTAGTACATGTGTGAATACATAGACAAAGAGAGTGTCACTAGTATGCCTCTACTTGACTAGCTTGTTGAATCAAAGATGGTTAAGTTTCCTAGCCATAGACATGAGTTCTCATTTGATTAACGGGATCACATCATTAGAGAATGATGTGATTGACTTGACCCATTCCATTAGCTTAGCATTTGATCATTTAGTATATTGCTATTGCTTTCTTCATGACTTATACATACTCCTATGACTATGAGATTATGCAACTCCCGAATACCGGAGGAACACTTTGTGTGCTACCAAACGTCACAACGTAACTGGGTGATTAGAAAGGTGCTCTATAGGTGTCTCCGATGGTACTTGTTGAGTTGGCATAGATCGAGATTAGGATTTGTCACTCCGATTGTCGGAGAGGTATCTCTGGGCCCTCTCGGTAATGCACATCACTATAAGCCTTGCAAGCAATGCAACTAATGAGTTAGTTGCGGGATGATGTATTACGGAACGAGTAAAGAGACTTGCCGGTAATGAGATTGAACTAGGTATTGAGATAACGACGATCGAATCTCGGGCAAGTAACATACCGATGACAAAGGGAACAATGTATGTTGTTATGCGGTTTGACCGATAAAGATCTTCGTAGAATATGTAGGAGCCAATATGAGCATCCAGGTTCCGCTATTGGTTAATAACCAGAGACGAGTCTCGGTCATGTCTACATATTTCTCAAACCCGTAGGGTCCGCACGCTTAACGTTCGGTGATGATCGGTATTATGAGTTTATGTGTTTTGATGTACCGAAGGTTGTTCGGAGTCCCGGATGAGACCAGGGACATGACGAGGAGTCTCGAAATGATCGAGACATAAAGATCAATATATTGGATGACTATGTTCAGACACCAGAAGTATTTTGGGAGGTTTCGGACATATACCGGAGTACCGGGGGGTTACCGGAACCCCCCGGGGAGTACAATGGGCCTAGTGGGCCTTAGTGGAGAAGAGGAGGGGCGGCCAGGGCAGGCCGCGCGCCCCCTACTCCTCTAGTCCGAATTGGACAAGGAGGGGGGCGGCGCCCCCCTTTCCTTCCTCCTCTCTCCTTCCCTTCCCCCTTCTCCTACTCCTACTAGGAAAGGAGGAGTCCTACTCCCGGTGGGAGTAGGACTCCCCCCTTGGCGCGCCCTCCTCCTTTGTCGGCTGCCTCCCCCCTAGCTCCTTTATATACGGGGAGAGAGGCACCCCTTGGAGACACAACAATTGATCATTGATCTCTTAGCCGTGTGCGGTGCCCCCCTCCACCATATTCCACCTCGGTAATATCATAGCGGTGCTTAGGCGAAGCCCTGCGTCGGTAGCATCATCAATACCGTCATCACGCCGTCGTGCTGACGGAACTCTCCCGCAAAGCTCTACTGGATCGGAGTTCATGGGACGTCATCGAGCTGAACGTGTGCTGAACTCAGAGGTGCCGTGCGTTCGGTACTTGGATCGGTCGGATCGTGAAGACGTACGACTACATCAACCGCGTTGTCATAACGCTTCCGCTTTCGGTCTACGAGGGTACGTGGACACACTCTCCCCTCTCATTGCTATACATCACCATGATCTTGTGTGTGTGTAGGAAAAAAATTTAAATTACTACGTTTCCCAACAATTCGCAGCTCTCAAATACGAAGAACGGTGAAGAACGAGAGAGAAAAACGGTAGGGAGATAAAACGTAGACTGAAAAAATAGTATATTGATTTGTTCGATTGTGTGTTGTTTCAATCGGCCGTCACCCCCAACATATATAAGAGGCGGCTAGACTTCCCGTACAAGCAAATGATTCATCTAGGCTTTCCTTACAAGAAAATTACATTAATTCACGTCCTCCACTTCTAATTCCAATCCAACTCGGATTCGGCCCGAATCTGGCCCAAACTTCTGTCTTGTTCCTTGTACAGGCCGTGGAATTTTCATATGACCTCCGATTGAGAAGATCAAACACTTTTCTATCCGAGGTCATCTGAATAACCTTTCGAGCCCATCTCCAACTTCCGGTAGGGTTGGCTCCGGCAAGCTTTCCACCCCGGCAAGCTTTCTACCCCGGCAAGCTTTCACACCTGCAAGCTTTCACACCGGCAAGGTTTTCACCCTGGCAAGGTTTCTACCCCGGCAAGCTTCTAGCCCGGCAAGGTTTCCACCCCGGCAAGGTTTTCATTCAGCCGGCAAAGGCCAAGAAACTCGCGCGACCCATCAGACACCACCTAGTGGGTGTCTGGTCCCTCGCGTCACTTTTTCACTCATGGCCGGCCCGCGAAGTGTTGCCTCTAACTTTTGCATACGAACTCGGATTGGGATAATTTTTATATTAAAATCGATCGTTTCAACGAGACGAAGACAATTCATGTAGATCATTTTTCCATATGAGGCCGTATTGGGGGCGTAATCAGCCGAATAGTGTTCTGAATACAAAATCTCAGTACTTTAAACACAACTTTGGCCTTAGAGATGAGATCGGATGGCTATGGCCCAAATATCAAAGTTTCTCCTTTTGAAGATACAGAACTTTCTCACTTTGAACACTTTTTATTTGAGGCCATTTTAATTGTGTTTTTGACCGTGCCAAAATCTGGCGTCAACACAATGCTTATAGAGGTAATTTTAATCCTAGACCTTTTCCAGAAAATTCCTCTAATAATTATGATAATTCATATGGCAATCCTTCTTATAATAATAACAGGAACATCTTTGATCTTGAGAATAATATTAAAGAATTTATCAATGCTCAAAAGAATTTTAATATTGCGATAGAAAAAAAAATGAGTAAGATTGATGATATGTCTAGAAGCATTGATAGAATTTCTCATGATGTAGAAAATCTCAAGATGAAGTTTTTTTTGCCTAAGGTTGAGGAATCAATTAAGCCTTTATATGTTTTTATGGATGAAAGTAAGAAAAGAACCGCTATACTCTTTCTCTAAAACATACGAATGCTCTTTCTCTAAAACACGGCAAACAATTTATAAAATATGGCAAACTTGCCATCCTTCAAAAAGTGTGTGTTCCACCTACCAATTGCCCCCTTTTGATAGGTCTCTGTGTAATTTTAAGATGAAATCTTATGCATGCCATGGCAATTTGAATGTACCTATCAATAGAAGATTCAAAATGTACATGACAAGTTTCTAGGATTTTGTTTTGTTTTTCAACACATGGCATTTTTTTTGAAATTTTATGTGATGGCAAGTTGATATGCACCCCCACGGCAAACTTGCCATGTTTTTAGGTGGGAAACAACATTGTTTGCCATGGAAAATTCATACAATTTGCCATCTTTTGCAATCAAGGTCTTTTTTTTTTGTTCAATAATCATATAACAGTAGATATGTCATGGCAAATTTTCAACATGCAGTTTTGCTTTGGCATTGTTTAATATTAAGACCATGGCAATTCCAGTACTTTTAGAGCAATGACAATTTTTAATAGAAATCATTCGTATATGGGAACTAAGATTTGTGCAGAAACCATCTAATTTTTTGCCATGGACATTTATTTTTTACTATGAATCTGCCATGGTTAATTTTTATTACGGATCTGCCATGGGCATTTTTAGTTTTTTTTTTTATGATGGCATTTTTTCTGCTTTTTAAAGATGATGGCATTTTTTTCTAGCACAACACAGCTGGGCTTTATTTATGAAAGCAAAATAAAATCTGGGTTGGAATGTGGGGGTGGGGGGTGGGGGGGATGGATAGTGTGTTCGGGCCATGGGGTTCTCCTGCCACACGTGTAAGCAGTTTTAATGTTCGCCCACACAGGGTCGTGTGAGCTGGTTTGTGGATATGACCGGATGAGTCGTGTGGTCGGGTGTCCATTGTGCCACACGTGTGGTGAATATCAGGGTCAAAAAAGATATGTATGTTCTTCGTCAACGTCTAGTGATCTTCATAGTTTTGTGAGAATATTTTTTTCTTCTTGTCCTTTTGGCGGTGCCATGAGGTTAGAGAGTTTTCTGTCCTCGCGGATCCAATTATTCGGATCTGATGAGTTTATGTTGTCGTGTCAAGCTTTTTTTGTTGGTCTGATTCTTTATGGAGGTGAAATCTTGCATCGACATCATGGTGAAGATATAGTGATTCGACGGCCTGCACTTCTAGGGAATCATCCCTGGCCCAAGTACGTTCATCGATTAAGGATTTTCATTTTTTGTATGGGCAACTCAAGGCGCTTTCAAAAACCATTATTGGTAATGTTCGTGCGGGTGAAAGAGTGAGAACATCGTTGCTCCATTCCAATTACAGCCTCTTTACCGAAGTCTTTGGAGTATTTTTTTTCAAGCAGAGATAGAAGCGAAGAAGGTATTTTCAAGAGATTTTATTGTAATTCTTAGTCATGAGGTTACTTTTTTTTTTTGAATCTTAGGTTTAAACCAGTGTACCTGTAATTGTTCTGAATATGAATAAAGTTTTTTTACGAGATAAATATGAATAAAGTTACAGACATTTCTCAAAAAAATCAGGGTCAAAAAAGATGGAAAGTAAAAAGAGAGAAGGAAATCTAACAGGAAACCCAAGCCGATACGATAAGTACAAATTTGAGAACGTATACAACGATCACGTTTTTTTTTTTTTGACAGAATACAACGATCACGCATTGGTTCAACTCTGCAATACAAATACCCCAGAACCTTAGCAAAAACTCGTGACACCAACGGAAGCAAAATAATCAGATCCGTCAGCGATTCTAAACCCTCGATCGATTCGATACGATACGATAGATACGATGGACTTCCGAGGAGCCGAGCCGACGAGGAGGCATCATCGGCAGCCAGACGGCGGCGTAGTCTCCGGTGCCCAAGGGCTGGCGGCGCTATCCGCCAGCCTCGCGCGGGCCCTGGCCGACAAGCACGCAAACAGCAACCTGGTCTTCTCGCCGCTGTCCATCTACACCGCGCTCGCGCTCGTGGCCGCCGGCGCCCGCGGCGCCACCCTGACGAGATCCTCCGCGTCCTCGGCGTGCCATCCCGCGGCGAGCTCGACGCGTTCGTCGCGCGCGCGGCGGGGACCGCGCTGCAGGACCAGTCGGGCTCCGGCGGCCCGGGCGTGGCGTTCGCGTGCGGCGTCTGGAGCGACATGGCGTGCCCGCTGAAGCCCGGGTTCCGCTGGGCCGTCGTCGACGGCGCGTACGGTGCCGAGGCCTCCACCGTCAACTTCCGCGGCGACCCCGAGGGGTCGCGCCAGCTGATCAACGCGTGGGCGGCGCGCGCCACCAACAACCTGATCGAGTCCGTGCTCGGCTGGAACTCGGTGAACGAGAACACGCGCGTCGTGCTCGGCAACGCCATCTACTTCAAGGGCAAGTGGGATCAGCCCTTCCACAAGAGCGACACCGCCGACGCGTCGTTCCGCCGGGCCGGCGGCGCCGGCGCCGTCGACGTGCCCTTCATGCAGAGCAGGAAGAGGCAGTTCGTGGCTGTGCACGAGGGGTTCAAGGTGCTCAAGCTCGAGTACAAGATGGGGGAAGTGCGTGCGCGCCCGTGCCCTCCGTTTCATCCGAGAGACGTTGATCGTGATCCCACGAAGCCCGCCCGTTCTTTCCTAACCGTGCCCCGCTCGGCCGTCCTGATCGATTCTCTCATGCTGCCGCACCTTCCCGTCTCGCCGTCGCCGGCTACCATTCCAACGACAGCTACAGCTATAGCTCCAGCTCCACACAGTTCTCCATGTGCATCTTCCTCCCGGACGCCGACGACGGCCTGCGCAGCCTGCTCGACGCGATTGCTTCCCGGCGGGGATTCTTGCACGAGCACCTGCCTGCTCACAAGGTGGACGTCGGTGAGTTCAAGGTGCCCAGGTTCAAGCTCTCCTTCCACGACAGCGTCGTCGGCGTCCTCAACAAGCTGGGCCTCCGCCTGCCGTTCAGCGAGGCGGCCGACCTGTCCGACATGACGGAGGACGACCGCTCCGGCCTCCCGCTGATCCTTAGCGAGGTCGTCCACATAGCGGTCATCGAGGTGAACGAGGAGGGCACCAGGGCCGCGGCCGCCACCATGTGTCTTATGGAGGAGGGGTGCGCTGCCAGGCCGAGGCAACCGCCACCGGTGGTGGATTTTGTCTCCGATCATCCGTTTGCCTACTTCATTGTGGACGAGGGGACCGGCGCCGTCGTCTTCGCCGGCCATGTCCTCGATCCCTCGACACAATAGTAGCTACGTAGGATGTTGGAATTCCCGTATTTCAAATACATTGCATGCGTTTGAAATAGATGACCAATTTTTTTTTACATATTTTTGTAAGGTTTATCGTTAATTTGTTCCTTCAGGCTTAGTTGATCTACCCAAGTTTCAGTTCCACGCCTAGGTACTCATTGACATGTAGCATGGCCATTAGAGGTGCTAATCATGCCTTTAGTGCACTGATACATGGACACACCAATTCAGACGCACAAAGGAGCCATGGACACTGCACCACTCACGATAACAAATGAGCGCGCCCCTCGAGACCTTGTAGAAAATATGGCATTCCAGCGAGAAAGTATAGCAAACAATATACAGGTTATCCACAGTTTCACAGGCGCAGAACTACCCCAAAAAATTAATCACCACGCTACAGCTAACAGCCAAAAAAATGAGATTACATGTGTGTGTGCCCTTATTGGCAAAAGAGAGAAATATGAAATGAATCTTTGCATCGACGATCTGACCAAACAATCTGGACAACGAGACATCATCCTTTACCTGCTACATAAAAAATCGCAAGATCCCCAAACCATCAATCAATCTGTTCAATGCAATGGACAGATGATGCTGCGTCTGCTCAATACTGTCGACACTGGTAGCCAATGGCAGCACCTCTTCTCCTGTTCAACTGCTGCGTGTAGTTTGTTGTAGATGGTAGCCAATGACAGTGCAACTCTTGGGAGCTACAGGCATCCAGTAGACAGCGACGAATTTTAAGGTGGAGGCCAGTGGATGTCGCAAACTGTTGTTGATGGTTCTGATCAAGTGTGCTATGGATTTACATTGCACTCATCCATGAATCGATCTTCTCGAGTGAGAAACCTCCTCCAGTATATCTTGTAGTCCAGTATGCCTAACTCAAGCCAAGGCTTCATATTGCCATTGTAGTGCAACGCTGCAGAGCTCTGTGCAACCTCCGGATCGATTCCATAATCATATCCAAGTCCAGACAGAGTCGACCTCCCATCAAGAGGGTAGACGAGATTTTGAAAAGACAACAGGCTTAAAGAAAAGGCAGCTTCTCTCAGAGATACCTCGTCTTTTTTCTTGACCTGCAACACAACAACAGCAGAATAAATATCCAGTGTCCCAACCATATGAAGCACCGTTGTTCGGTATTACACAGAAATTAATACAATAATGATACTTGCCCGGTAATAAAAATGAATGCAGCATGCTACCTATTCCATGCAAGTAATTGATAATAAACTGCATTTCACACCACATATAAACTGTCCAAATCTTCTTCCATGCCGGTTTTTATGCGGACTCAGTTTTTTATACACTGTAGCATGAAACCAAATAGAGAAAAGACTTATACCAACCTGTTTAAGGAGCAGCAGGTAATTCTCTGTTACTTTATGCTTCCTCCATTTATCCAAATTGATCACATTCACCCCAGACATCCATGCACATGATTTAGGATCATACTTTGTCTTACCCAGGAGATTTCTCACTTGACCCAGTCTTACACCACAAAATTCAACAGCACCATTTACCTTGTCCCCCATATCAAGTTTCCACAAGAAAGACAGATCACGTTGAACAACCACATCATCATCCAATACAACTACCTTTTTTAGATCCTTGAATATTTCAGGAATAAAGAAATGTGAATGGCTGAACAATGACAAGTACTCTATTCTTGTCTGCTCAGTGGGCCGCTCGGTGCTCCTGATGAGAACACGAAACTCCTCAGACAAATACAGCTCTCGCATACTAAACTTTGGTAGCTTCTCTAAAACCATTTCTTCATAGTTCACGACATGGATAGGTGCCTTCTTGTATGAATTTCTGGCAAACCAGTATTTCATGCCATAGAAGTTTTGAGCATCAGTTAGGATATGAAAAACATTGTTTGCTGGCTCCTACAAGAACAATAAGAACATCAGCAATGCCCATAGCAGAAGATAACAGCAAACTAATCATTGTAAATATCACCCACATACCTTAGAATTGATAACTGTTGAGTTGATGACAACAGAAGCTGCAAGGACATTCTTAGATAGTATAACATAGTGCCTGTGGTTTGGGGTATTGAACTTGCGAGCCGGATAAACATCAGAATCCAATGAAGGGGATTTGAAATATTCCAATGTCAACCTCATAGAGAAACAGTGGTGAGTTTTTGGCAATGTCTGAGAACCAAGATTGTAGAGGAATGCACTCTGCTTCATATGAAAATGAGCTTCATCATCGGTCATATCAAGTATCTGCCGAAGCTTCCTGACAACATTGTGGCATTCCACAGTGCATGATTTCGCTTTTGCTATTGTGTGCTCCATCTGCTCTATCTTCTTGTTGATACTGAACGAAATAGCACAGTTGTCATTTGAATTATCAAAGTAGTAACTCATATATTGAAAACTGGTAAATTATATGCAGGTTGGGTTTCTACTCCTTTTACAAAAACAACAAAATATTGTACGAGAAATTTACGGTCAAAGTTCAAATTTAGACAGGTAAATACACTGTATTTTCAAACAGAGGGAGTAACACTCTAATGTTCGTTTCAGTCTGATGTGTGTTGCTAAGATATGGTATAATAACCTAGTCATCATAAACTGAAATTTAAGATTTACAATTGAATGAATGAAGAAAAGACAACAAAAGCTTAACCGTTAAAACTGTATTCTTACAAGGATGGTAGATCAGCATCAACAGCAGATGCACTGAGAACCCTCTCATGGTCTTGTATATTTTGCTTCATTTCATGAGTAAGTGCCTCCTGTCCTTGAAGTTTGGCAATGCTTGGATAGTATGAGCGGGCCACGAATAGTTGGTCTTTTAGTCTTTTCACTACTGAATCCTTCATAATTACTTTGTGTTCTGTTGACCAGAGGCAGTAGCTACCAAATTCAAGCTGACAAGCCTTTAAATTTTCCACTTCATCTGGTTTCAGGTCTTTCTTTTGTCTCTTTATATCCTTGCTAACTTCCTGAAAGCAATGCATGTGCATTATAGCAAAACCACTGTACTCTGATTGATGCAAAGATAAGGGGAGGGATAAGAACATTGATTGGAAAGTTAAGTACTATATACTACGAAAGATACTGGGTTGCAGTACATTCAGCATTGTCTTAAGATTAGCTTACCTAAGTACACTATCACATCAATCCACTAATATGGAACACAATTATTTGAAAATATTGCATTGTGTGCCTAAGATCTTTTATGAGATTGAGCTGACAATCTAATATCTAAAAATTATATACTTGCTGCTACTGCTGTAGAACCCCCCCCCCCCCCCCCCATTTTCATTTTGTTGACTAAACATGTCAAAACATAAGCAGAGTGTTAGACCTTTCAGCCTGAGCATTGATAGTTGTGGATGACACTAGGAGAGTTGGGACAATTTTCGTTGGTTTATTTCTCACACAATGCCATGCCAACCTGAGGGGTTGGGGATACATACTTATAGGCTGCTAGCCAGCCAAGCATATGCTAAGATGCTAGTCTAAGATGCTATCCTAACTGCCAGTCCTTGATGCTATCCTAACTGCCACAAGGACCATGTGCTGCAGCCCAAAGACCATGTGCTGCAGCCCCACAAAGACCCTAGTACGTAGACTTATCCATCATTCTCCCCCTAAGTCTTGTACGTCGTTTTGTGGGAGAGTCGAATCATCCCGATCCTGGAGCAAAGTTCGAGGAACTTGGTCCTCCCAAGGGGCTTGGTGAGCAGGTCTGCGAGCTGGTCTGTGGTGTTGATGTAGCTCGCCTCGATGCTCCCTTCTTCCAGACAGCTGCGGATGAAGTGATACCTCAGTCGGATGTGCTTGCTCCACTCGTGGAAAACGGGGTTCTTTGCCAGGGCCAGGGCGGACTTGCTGTCCACCAGGAGCTGCACCGTTCTGGTGTCTCGAACGAGGAGATCACCAAGCAGTCGAGCGAGCCAGAGCGCCTGAGTGCAGGCGGTGGAGGCCGCTATGTACTCAGCCTCACAGCTGGACAGGGCCACCACCTGCTGCTTGACCGATTGCCAGCTCACGAGACACTTGCCGAGGAAGAAGAGGATCCCGCTCGTGCTCTTGTTGGTGTCGATGTCGCCGGCGTGGTCGCTGTACCCGACGAAGTGTGCCGCCCCCGGACACCTAGGGTAGTGGAGGCCGTGGTCGAGGGTCCCTGCTACGTAGCGGACAATCCTCTTCACTGCCTGCTGGTGCTCCGACGTCGGTCGCTCCATGAACCGACTGACATAGCCGACGGAGAATGCCAAGTCCGGCCGTGTGTGGGCGAGGTAGCAAAGGCTCCCCACAAGGCGTCGGTACTGCGTAGCATCCACTTCCTCCGTCGTGCTGTCGCAGCTCAGTTTCAGCCTCTCCATCGGAGTGAGAGCTGGGTGGCAGTCGGTGAGCCCAGCTAGCTCAACGATGCGCTTGGCGTAGGCGGACTGTCGAAGCGCGATCCCGGAGTGATCCTGGTGCACCTCAATCCCTAGATAGAAGGAGAGGAGCCCCAGATCACTCATCTGGAAGGTGGCCTTCATCCTTGAACGCCGCCACCTCTACATCTTTGGTGCCGGTGATCACCAAGTCGTCAACATAGACGTCCACCAGCAGGGCATTTCCTCCACTGCCCCGTCGGTAGACGGCCGTCTCATGCGGGCTTTGCTCGAAGCCCATCTTCTTTAGCGTGGAGTCCAGCTTGGCGTTCCACGCCCTAGGTGCCTGCCGTAGGCCATAGAGAGCCTTGCGCAGGCGGAGTACCTTGCCCTCCTGGCCGGGGATCGAAAATCCCGGTGGCTGATGCACGTAGACTTCCTCCTTCAAGTCGCCGTTGAGGAATGCCGACTTGACATCCATGTGATGGGACACGCCAGCCCTCCTGAGCAGCCAGCGCAAGGAGAAGTCGCACGGACTCCATCCGTGCCACGGGAGCGAAAGCGTCGTCGAAGTCGACTCCTTCCTGCTGCAAGAAGCCTCGGGCCACCAAGCAAGCCTTGTGCTTGATGATGGCGCCGGCTCCATCCCTCTTCAGCTTGAACACCCACTTAAGGGTGATTGCGTGGTGACCACGAGGGAGGTCAGCGAGCTCCCAGGTGCGGTTTTGCTCGACTGCATCCATCTTCAACTGCATCGCGGCGCGCCATGCCGCGTCTCTCTCAGCCTCTGCAAAGGACCGTGGTTCGCCGTCCTCACACGCGAGTTGTAGCTGCGCCTCCAGGTCACGTGGCACCAGTCCCGGCACCGGCTGGTCGCCGAGTAGATTATCCATCGTACGATACCGCGGCAGTTCGCCGCCATGATACGCGTCGATACGCTCCTCGTCGTGAGTGAGCGGGGAAGCGAACTTCATCGGGTTGTGCTCTGCGTGAGCTGGTGCTGATGAAGACGAGCCCAGAGTGGTGACTGCCGGGGCTGGAGTATGCGACGTCGCCGGTTGTGGTGCCGTCGGCGTAGCAGGCACCGGAGTCGATGTAGTTTTGGGGGCCGGGGTAGACGTGCCCGGCGAAGAGGAGCTGCTTGCTCCCCCGGCTTCCTTGAAGTGGGCGTACTCGATGATGAAGTCGTCATACGTCGGCGTCGAGCCGCCGTCCACCGCCTTGTCCCATTGCAACCCTCACCCTTCGTTGAACACGACGTCTCGCGCCGTGCGCACACGCTGTGTCTTTGGGTCGAGGATGCGGTAGGCCTTTGAGCCCTCCGCGTAGCCGATGAAGACTCCCGGAGTGCTCCTGTCGTCGAGCTTGCCGATGTGGCCGAGCTCCTTGGCGAACGCAAGGCAGCCAAAGACCCGCAAATGGGAGACCGCCGGCTTCCACCCATGCCAGGCCTCGTACGGTGTCCTGCCGTCGAGTGCCTTAGTAGGCGAGCGGTTGAGGATGTAGACGGCCGTTAGCACCGCCTCTCCCCAGAAAACAGCCGGCATCCCTCTCTGCTTGAGGAGAGCCCGAGCCATCCCCACAACCGTCTGGTTGCGCCGCTCGACGACGCCGTTTTGCTGCGGGCTGTACGGTGCGGAGTAGTGGCGCTGGATGCCCTCATCGGCGCAATACGACGCGAATTCAGCTGCCGTGAATTCGCCGCCGTTGTCAGTGCGCAACACGCGCAATTTGCGGCCACTCTCTGCCTCCACACCAACCTGCGCGCGCGTGATGGCGTCCGCCGCTTCTCCCTTACTGCCGAGGATCATCACCCTCATGTAGCGAGAGAGATCGTCGACGAGCAGCAGGAAGTAGCGTCGACCTCCTGGTGTGGCTGGCGTCACCGAGCCGCACAGGTCTCCGTGCACGAGCTCCAGCTTCTCCTTGGCCCGAAAACTCGCCTGTTGGGGAAAGGGGAGTCGTCTCTGCTTCGTCAGCACGCAGATGTCGCAGAACTGCTCCACATGGTCGAGGCATGGCAGGCCTCGTACCATCTCCTTGGCACTTAGACGCTTCAGGGCCTCAAAATGAAGGTGCCCAAAGCGCTCATGCCATTGCCACGCCTCGTCGTCCCGACGGACAGCGAGACAGACCGGTTGTGCCACCTGCACATCAAGGACGTAGAGTCGATTTTCACCTCTGGGTACCTTGGCGAGAAGGCGACGCTGGCGATCCCAGATGCGTAGGACCCCATGCTCAATCAGCACGTGTGAGCCGTTCTCATCTAGCTGTCCCAAGCTGATGATGGAGTTCCTTAGCGCGGGGATGTAGTAGACACCGGTGAGCAGCCGGTGCTCTCCCATCTTGGTGGATGACGGAGCCGACGCCCTTAATTTCCACAGCGGAGGCATCCCCAAACTTGACAGAGCCTCGCGCATCGGAGTCGAGCTCGGCGAAGAATTCCCTTCGACCGGTCATGTGGTGGGTGGCACCGGTATCGAGGCACCACCCCGCAGTCTTGTCCTTCCCGGAGCCATCGCCGAGAAGAGCGTGTGCTTTTGGCTCGTCGAGGTGGATGAGAGCCTTTGCGACTGGTGTCGCTGAAGGTAGCTCGATGCTTGCATGCGCCATGAACAGAGTCGTCTCTTCCTCCTTCGCCTGTGCGACGTGAGCCTGGCCTTGTCATGGTTGTCGACACTCATTGGCCCAATGGCCAAGCCGGCCACAGTTGTGACAACTGTTGTCCTGTGCCGGCTTGGGCTTGCCAGCGGCGCCGTCCTTGGCGCCTCTGCGGGCGGCACCTTCGGCACGTCCTTGTGCCTTGCCCGGGGGGGCCTCTTCGCGCCTTACGCTGCTTGCCACGCTTGCGGCCGCCCGTCGTGGAAGAAGGCTCCCCCTTCTTGTCACCAAGGCTGGTATCCCACTGCTCCCGAGTTAGGAGCAGCTTCCCGCCGGTGGTGATGGGCCCCGAGGGTGGCTGTGGCTCGGTGTCGACGACCTTGAGACGACCTATCGCCTCCTCGATCGTCATCGTGGAGAGGTCCAGCAAAGACTCGATCGAGCGAGCCATCTGCTTGTACTTCTCGGGAATGCACCGAAAAAGCTTCTCGACAGCTCTCTCCTCGGTGTAGGTGGCATCGCCAAACTTCACCATCTTCTACAGCAGAGTGTTGAGAAGGAGAGCAAAGTCATCAACGTCCTCACCTGGCTTGAAGCCCAGGCTCTCCCACTCCTTACGAAGTGCCTGCAGGGTGGACTTGCGAGCACGGTCGCTGCCGATGCGTGCCGCGGCGATGGCGTCCCAAGCCTCCTTCGCAGTCCGCTTGTTGGAAAGCGAGAACTGCATCTCGGGCGGGACTGCGGCGATGAGGGCATCCAGCGCCCGTCGATCCTCTTGGTGGTCGACGTTGCTGTCCTGGACTGCCTCCCACAGGCGCCGCACCTGGAGCCTGATCTTCATGATCCCGGCCCACTCGACGTAGTTGGTTTTAGTGAGGGTAGGCCACCCAACACTGGGACCAACATCCCTGACCACAGTCCGGACCTCGTAGAGGCCGCGGTCCTGGTCGTTGCAGCCGCCGTCGCGGTGCGCACCTCCACCTGGAGCGCGGGCGTGCTCGGCTCCCCACTGCGCCGTCCGCTCTTGCGCCACTTTGGCGCGCCACTTTGGCGCGGTCTGCGTCGGCGCCGTCGTCCGCAGGCGCGGAGCTGTTGGAGCTGCCGGAGTCGCCGCGGAGTGCCTTGGCATCCGCCGTAGCCTCACGTGCTGCTTCTGCTGCTGCTGCTGCTTCTACCTCCGCCCTGGCTGCTTCTACCTCCGCTCTGGCTGCTGCCAGCTCCGCTGCAGCCAGCCTCGACACCCTTGCTGCCACAGCAGCTGCTCGCTCACGCTCCTCTGCCACGGCGCGCTCGGCCTCCTGCCGGCGCCGTATGCTCGAGGTAGCCGTGTGCTGAGAGCGACCTGCAGACATGGCTCGCTGCAGGGGGGCTGTTGCG
This sequence comes from Triticum aestivum, assembly GCF_018294505.1. NCBI lineage: Eukaryota > Viridiplantae > Streptophyta > Magnoliopsida > Poales > Poaceae > Triticum > Triticum aestivum. The sequence goes on along the minus strand of NC_057799.1, from coordinate 42,040,706 downwards.
TGAAGAGGAGGCTGTTGAAGACGAACTGCTGCTCGACAGTCCGGAGGGAGGGAGATAACCAGAGGCAGACGGAGCAGCTGCTGCTGCCGACTTAGGCTGCTCAGCTCCCGGCGAGAGAGGTGAGCAGGAGATGCTCAGGGTACAAGATAACGAGGCTCTGATACCACTTGTTAGACCTTTCAGCCTGAGCATTGATAGTTGTGGATGACACTAGGAAAGTTGGGACAATTTTCGTTGGTTTATTTCTCACACAATGCCATGCCAACCTGAGGGGTTGGGGATACATACTTATAGGCTGCTAGCCAGCCAAGCATATGCTAAGATGCTAGTCTAAGATGCTATCCTAACTGCCAGTCCTTGATGCTATCCTAACTGCCACAAGGACCATGTGCTGCAGCCCAAAGACCATGTGCTGCAGCCCCACAAAGACCCTAGTACGTAGACTTATCCATCACAGAGCTTGAGCCCAGTTCTGAAAATACAGTATATATTTGAATACAGAAGGCGTACAATTGTTCTTTGAGTTGATCCCTTCACAGCCTTTGGCGGTTCGGTTCTTGGTACCGGAAGAACTGCATATGTCATCAATTACTGAGTCAGATGTAAAGCTAAACAAACAGCTGCACCATAGAAGGATAAAAGACCAATAAAGAAATGACTGCAACCTACAAATAGTTTCCACGTAAAACAAAACATATAGACAGCTCGTCCAAAGAAAGGGAGGTTGTTCTCGAAACATCAACACTGGTTTGTTTGGAAATGTTTGGGTAGAATAAATTACTTCTCGTATCTAAAGTAAACTACAAGAGTGAGAGGTCAAAGAAACCCGAGATAGCACATGCACGTCATAGTCTGTTTGGAAATATTTGGGTAGAATAAATTGCTTCTACTTCCTCCGTTCCTAAATATAAGTCTTTTTAGAGATTTCAATAAGAACTACATACGAATGCATATGGACATATTTTAGAGTGCAGATTCACTCATTTTGCTCAGTATGTAGTCCATATTGAAATCTCTAAAAAGAATTATATTTAGGAACAGAGGGAATAATATGTAAAGTGAGCTAGGAATTTTGAGGGAAGCAAGAGTGAGAGGCCAAAGAAAAATCGAGATAGCACATGCACGTTATAGTCTGTTTGGAAATATTTGGGTAGAATAAATTGCTTCTTCTATGTAAAGTAAACTAGGAATTTAAGGGAAGCAAGAGGTAGAGACCAAAGAAAAATCAAGATATCACATGCACGTCTTAGGGCATATCACATTATCAGAAAGCTGGAGACCTAACAGCACTGGTTTAAATCATGCCACACGGTATATTCGTGGTGTACACTTTCCTCAAGTAGACCTCAAAGGCACAAACAGCAGGTTTTGCTAATAAGTATACCATGTTTCTTTGCAATTGCGTAGGCATGCATACATTCAGTAAATGATTTTCTAGCATCAGCAACACTTTCACTGATTCACTCCTATCTCAAAAGCTTAGACAAAAAAGCAAAATTAACTGGGCACCGGGTTTGTTTCTGTTACTATGCAGTACCTTTTGGTTTAACACTAACAGCCAAAGGGGGGCGATCAATTTGCTTATGCTGCGGCGGCGGCACCCCACTGCTGCCATTCGAAATCTTCCTGGGTGCATCCTGAGAAGAAAAAAGAAAGTGTGAGGTAACGCAGATGCAAATTTGCCCATTCTTGAACTGCGCTGTCAAAATACTTTGTTATCCTTCATACAGTACTTCATAAACATGAAACAAAGTGAAAATCAAGTACATTCCCCCTAGTGCTAAGGGTCATAAGAAGAGAACGGTATCTTCACAAAGCTAACACACAAGAGACACTACACCAAAAAAAGCTTGCCATTGCAGATCAGCCATTCCACTGAGCGTCATATGCTTAATTCCGAGTAGAATCTTCACACCAAGAAGCACCATAAACGATGATGACTAGACATCACTGAGGTCGCCATCACGGAACCATACAAATCTACTACTACTACAAAAGAGTCGACATCATGGATAAAAGGGGTATGGCAGCGCAGCCAACCTATATCGCTCGTTTGACAGGGACTGGATCGACAGCGCCACCGCCACCACCGCCACCAATCGGCTCCACGGGATCGAATGAATGAAAGACGACCTCCTAAATCCATACAAAATAAAAAAAATCAGCACGAATCTCTCACCGGCCCCGCTCCAACCGCAGTGAAGGCGGAAACAAACAGTGCCACACCTGTCGGCGCCGCTCGTCCGTGGTCACGTAGCCTGCATCGCAAACCAGTCAAAAAAGAGGCGGTTAATAATTCAGAAACCACGGAGGTGCCCAGCCCAGATCCACCGGGAGGCAGGCGCGCGCGCGGGCGCATCCGCGCCGCATTCGCCGAGCCCCCAATCGGAGCGGGCGGGGGAGGAGAGGGAGAGGGGGAGGGGGGCGGGTACCGGTGGGGGCGCGGTCGAAGATGAAGGCGAGGGGCACGAGCAGGGAGCAGAGGACGAGCGCGAGCAGCACCAGGCGCGGGCCCCTCCGCCTCTGCGGCGGCGTCGCCTTCATCGGCTCCGGTCACCGGCGGCGCCTCTACTGGTCATCGCAGTGGGAGTCGGTGCGGGCCAGCGGGGATGCTTCGAGTTGGGCGACGCGGTTGCGGGGTGGGGCGGGGGGGATTTGATCGGTGCGGCGCGGGGCGGAGCGGCGCGCGTGCGTGCGTGCGTGGGGGGTTGGTTGCGCCAGGGAGGGGAGGGAGTGAAGCGAGTCGGGGACGAGGGATGGGTTTTTTTTTTTTTGAGGGAATCGAGGGATGGGGTGCCAGTGTGGCGTGGGTGGGTGGGCCGCCGTGCGTGCGGCACATGTGCCACATGGGCCTAGTGCCATCGTCTTTGCCAAAATTGCCAGCGAAGGTCCGCTCCGATTGAAACGGGTCGTGTGCCAGGCTGCCAGCGAAGGTACTAGGAACCAGCTCAGTTCCCTGCCGTTTCTCAACAACAAGAAAAGAAAAACTCAAACCCTTAAATCTTCTAAAAAAACTTGATTACTAAATCTTCTACAAAAAAAATTGGTGGGGGTGGGGGGGGGGGGGGGGGGGGGGGGAGATGGGGTGTGTATTGCTCAAGAGCTCAAAAGTCCAACCCTACACATGGTAGGGACATTGTCCGGACCGGAGCAAAGCCAAACAGCAGGTTGATCCACCGTCCTATTAAAATTTGCAAGGAAATGACCAACATTATATTGCTCTCTACGAGTATGAGTAACATTGATTCCCTTTCTCCCATGGGTCCCCTCACCTCCTGCACATGGCATATTGAGATTTATCCTTGGCTTCTAAGTTCGTCATATTCACCCCTTGCGGGCAGTCAGACTCGAGAATGACTGGCAGCGATGATTAATGGATAGCAAGGGTAGCCCTTCCATGCACCAAGCCAATTCATCTTGCAAAGCATCGGCGTAAGACCATAATGAGCAGTGGGCCGAGAAGGTAATGACATCAGCGTCGTCTAGAAGGATCATCTCGGCGCCCGCACTTCCATCTCCAGTCGAGAAAGATCCATCGACACTGAGTTTAACCCATCCAGCCAAAAGGGGGCTGACATTTCATGTGTTGGGACGAGCGGTCTGCACATGCCACATAGGAGCCCCAACACCCACTTCATTTGATCACCATTTTACCCTTTTCCAAAGCCATCGTCTCAATGTTGTCATGCGTCTGGTGGCGCGTTCTTGTCATGCGTTATCTCATTAAGAACGTGCCAGCACGGCCATAGTACCTTTAGCAAACGTTTAGCGGTCGGCGAGCACTCCTAGCAGCCACTCCGGCCTCGTGTTCCGTGGCTTGGAGACATCTGGTAGAATCCAAACTTGCGTCGTAGCTCTCCATAAGTCCACGGCACATGCGCACCTACAGAAGACATGCTATGTGGCATCAACCTTTTAGCCAAGAGTAAGAGCATCGCGCACCCCATCCTACTATTCCTACTCTGTCATCACACCTTTTGGACCAAAGAAACTGCCACAAAGTTATTTTTGTTGAACTTTAAGCCATAGAAACTGTTAGAGAATGGCAAAGGGGCCCGGAAACGGGTGAATCCTATTCTCCCCTTTAGCAAAGAATAGTTATATTGGCATTGTCCAACAAGCTCGAGTGACGGCGAGGCCAAAAAGTGATGATGTAGCTCACTCACTGCGTCGTCATAGGTGGAGGCAAGGATGAGACTTAGAGGTGTGGGGGGGAGCACAATGCTGACACTTGAGAAGAACCTAGCCTTACGGGCTTAGAGCATCTCCAACAACCTTTGCATATTGAATTGCTAAAAACTTATTATAGCAATAAGAGAGAGAAGGTTTACAAAGCCAACATTTTTTTCTTTTTGCTTTGCTAGCCTTTCTATAATAGCAACCCAAAACTAGAATTGCCTTCTGGGCATTTCATCGAGCACCACCAGTGCACCGGTGGCCACAGGGTAGGCGAGATCGCCTCGATCTCCATGGAGGCTCCACACATACCGCAGGCGAATGCGCGGGTGTCAGAGGAGCCGTCTTCTTTGCCCTCAGTGCGAAGGGGGCGCATTGTGGCCTCCTCTGCTTGCGACTGGAGGGGACGATGGGGGGAGGGCGGAGATGGACGCGATGACGTCGGCCCTGTTGGAGGCACCGGGGACGGCGGTAGAGGTGGCGGCCACAGGCCTCAGCGGCGGCACCAACCCTAGGCACCGCTAGGCCTTGGGCTTGGTCACGACCGCGCCGGGAAGTGGAGAAGGGTTGGCGCTGATGTCAGGTGCGCGGGGGAGGTCGCTCGAGGCCTCCATGGCTGCTACGACGACAGGAGACTCTCTAGGTGGAGAAGAAGAAGAAAACCTATTAGGAGCTTTTATGACTTTTTTGTCAAAGTGAAAAAGCTATAAAAGCACAAATAAAAGCCCAAACAAAGACCTTAGACGGATGGCTGGAATGTGCGGGCTGGCAAAAAAGGTGCTTCGGGCACAGGGTGTTGAGGCAGCATCGCCACAACAGATGGTGTTCGGCGGTGGACAGTGGCAACGTTGGTTGAGGTGAAGACTAGTGACATACTACTCCTACATCACAAGCAGAACTAGGTGGAGATGTGGTTATCTTTAAAAAAAGGAAGAAGAAAAACTGGAGATGTGGTTACCTAGGAAGCGGTTTGGGCAAGGCGGGGCAATGCCGGTGAAAAAAAACCTCCGACAATTCTAGAAAGAGTAAAATGCACTGGCGGTACTTGAACTTGCGAAGAAAGCACGCTTTGGTCACTCTACTTCAAAATACGGCCAATACGGTCACTCAATATGTCTACACGTGATTGTACGGTCACTATTCACCGTACGCCACTCATCGCCCCTCCATTTGACCACTTGTTGACCAATCTGAGGCGATAGCTGGCGCTCGCGGGGGGTTCCGTAGCGTTTTTACAGGAAAACCCTTGGGTGGCTCCGTAATTCCTCCTATTTCCTTGTCTATTCGGCTTCGATCAGAACGAAAGGGGAAGCGGTGACAGGGGAGGAGGGAAGGGCAATCGTCGGCAGCGGCGCACAACCACCACCAGAGTCATCGCACAAGGGCGAGAGGCGCCGCGCAGGCGCCGCGCATCTCGTCGCTGGAGCTGTTTCGTCGGGATGTCGTCTGTTCGTCGACCCGATGGTGCTCCGCCGCCCAACTACAGTAAGCCCTCACCTCGCCCCTCCATGGTTCTTGCGCTGTCAGCTGTAGGGTCGAAATTTAGAGGTGGGCATTGTGGATGGTGTGCTTGTTAGTCAGATATGCCCATCTATACTTTGAAGATTTGCCTAGGGTTTTCGACCGCGATTTGGGGGTTTCAGCATATAGGGTTTTGGGTTTGGAGAAAGGTGCTATCTTTTGCTGCATGTTGAAGATGCTGGTTGTATACACTACAAAAAATACACTTCCGTGATGATACGTGTTTGTCACAGTAGGTCGCGTTTTTTGTCATGCATGTACATCCATGACGATTTTATGACAGAATCAAGATAGTCATACCTGTGCTGTCGTAGAAGTGTTCCATGACATTACCAAAATTATCATCACGGAAGTGTCCACTTCCATGACGATAAATCGCGCGTCACATAAGTGCTTTCGTCAAGGGTGACCGACACGTGGCATCCACCGTAGCGGAACGTCGTTAAGCTATCGGGTCGGGTTTTGGATCCGATAACCCATTAACAGCCCCGACCAATGGGGATTTTCCACATGTAAAATCATCATTGGCTGGAGGAAACACGTGTCGGCTCATCGTTGGGACAGATGTCATCCACTCATTGGACAGAAGGCGCCTATGATACGTCGGCACGTGGCACGGCCCAACAGAGGTCCATTCCTGTGAAAAGGCCGACCCGTTTGACTTGGTCAAAAGGTGGCGGGCCGGCCCATGGAAAGCCTGTTAACGGCATGTTCGCATATAGCCCATTTACAGCCCGCTAACCCAATGCCCGTTGCGCCCTATCCGAATTAGGCCCATTAGCGTCATCTGGGCCATCCAATATGATTCCAGCCCACTTTCACTTCTGGCCCATGTATGGCCCATGACGTCTTTCGGCCCATATGAGGCCCTTTGTAACTCTTGGCCCGTTAACAGCCCGTGGTGAAACTGGCCCGTAATGAATAGTGTATCACTTTACACCCATTAACGGCCCGTGGTGAAACTGGCCCATAGTGAACAGTGTATCACTTTATACCCATTAACGGCCCGTTATTCCGTTGGGCCGTTTCCAGCCCATGTTATCTTTCGGCCTTCTCAGAGCCCATTTATTCTTGGGTTCATTTCCAGCATTCGTATACTTACGGCCTGTTACTGTCATTTTCTGCTTGTGGGCCAAATTCAGCCCGTGGTTACAGTCGGCCCGTTTGTGGTCCGTTAATACGTTGGGCCGTTTTCATAGCGTCATCAAATACAGCCTATTAACGATGGCCCATTATGGTCGGCCCATGAACGGACGATTCCAACTCTAGCCCGTTTACGACCATAATGCGGCCTGTTATTGGCCCATGTTTGGCCAATCGATCATACGGCCCGTATAAGGCCCATTGATGATACGGACCGCAGCAGGCCCATTGTTTCTACGGCCCGTAGAAGGCCCACTATTTCTACGGCCCGTAGAAGGCCCACTGTTTCTACGGCCCGTAGAAGGCCCACTGGTTCTACGGCTTGTAGGAGGCCCAGTGTCACTACAGTAAATATTAGCCCATTGTTTCTACGGCTCGTAGAAGGCCCACTGATTCTACGGCCCGTAGAAGGCCCACTATTTCTACGGCCCGTAGAAGGCCCACTGTTTCTACGGCCCTTAGAAGGCCCACTGTTTCTATGGCCCGTAGGAGGCCCAGTGTCACTACAGTAAATATTAGCCCATGGTTATTGTGGCCTAGTTTTAAAAAATAGGTTATTGCAGCCACTAGCAAACCGCGGAAAAAGAACTGCAATGACTACAAGCAAACAAATAAACAAGACAACAAGGAAATAAATAAAGCAAGCAACTTACGCTAGGCTATCACGGCTATCACACATATTACATCCACTGGGCATCAAAGTTCGCCACCAGTGCAAATAAACGCGCCGACAAAAAATATACAAAACTGAGAGCACTTCAGAAGGCACTAGGCCTGGCCAGGTCGGGCCCCCCAAACAGCCGAAGAAGCTGAGTAGACCTCAGTTGTGTCAACAATGGATGCATCAACAGTAGATGTATGGCATGATGGTGCGCACGGCAGTCCTCTAACATCTTCATTGCATCTTTGATTTTAAGTCGGAGCTGAGCTGAAGCAAGCCTTTCTGCTTTAAGTTGAGACTGAAGAAGTCGAACTGATTGAGGTAGCGACTGCACAGAGGTTGTCTCACACCTGCTGGTGAGTAGCTTCAACTCACTGTCTTCATCAAGACAGGACCTTGGGGTCATCTCGCTATCCTCAAGATGGTTTGGCTCACTATCTTCCCTAAAGTTCTGCCTGGCGTAAGAGATACGACTCTGAAAGAGAAACAAGGAGACACGTAACAGGTTTCACAATTATATAAGAAAATAAATGGATCTGTTCTGCATAAGGAACATGTTTTTACAACTACAATTTGAAACTGGTAGTTGTTGCAAACATCCAATCAGATGTAAACAGCAAAGCAAACAGCAGTGGAGGAAATGATGCCTATCCAAATCTATACTAGAACAAAGTTTGAAGGCTTGAGAAGGATGAACTTACATTACATGTTAACACGGGCTGGACAAAGCCCTTCTCCATGTTGATGGAAGGATAATTCAATAAATTCCCCAAAGAAAATTCTTTATAAGCGTTGCCATTATTCTACATTTTGCAAAGAGTAAATATAGATCAAATAATATTGGAAGAAACAGAGGATAATGAAGCTCAGGTGCAGACTGATGATACATAATCAAATAGCAATTAATTAAGTACAGCGTTACAAGGCAAAAGGGAGAGAGGTACTGACAAGAGCAATGCAGAGCCCAGTATTGTTGTGAGATCGTCTGATCCTTTGAGCAAGGAGATTCATCTGAAATTAGTTTTCATACAAGAGAGAAGGTAAGGCACATGCAGAAATTTAGGAGTTCAAATTTTGAATTGATATCATAGACAGTACCTGACGTTGGGCTCTCAGCAGTTCTAATAGGGGTTTGGCCACTGGAGTAGGGGTAAAGTGTGGTACAGTTGGGCCTGTGTTTTCTGTGGCTGCTGATCTATCTGATTTAACAGGTATCACTACCTTTTCCAAATACCTAGTTTGTACTCCTTGAGGATCTGCACTCACCCTCTTCCTTTTGGACATCTATTACGAAAGAACAACATTTGACTGGAAAAACATAGTGTGACGACACATGGAATAGGTACAGAAAATGGATAGGTATGGCATATACTCATATATGATGCTTAAACTAAGCAGATGGTGTAACAAAGTAGAAGTAATGCAAGAGGTCAGATGCAAAATATGTGCGACCAATACAACTTTGCAAAGTTAGAGCAAGCACCTTGATGGGTGAATAAGATAGGCCATCCTCCACCATGCCAAGTTTGTTAGCCAGTGGATTGTTCCGCAATATTCCTCTCGTGCGCCCATTCTCATATTCATTTTGATAATGTTCAATATCTGACATGCATGAAAACATAAAAACAAGTGAGATTTTCTTTGTAATGCAGAAGTGATTCTAATCCAATACTGCCTCCCTGTAAACCCCTTTGTGCTATCTCTGCAATTCTTTTAAGAGATGCCATGCATGCTGTAATTTGGTGTGTGCATTAATATAATGTGGCCTACTACTCAAAATATGAGAGCTCCAGAAGTGATGACACTTCGCAGATGACAGCTTCAACATATAGTAAAGAAGAACAAGTCGACCTGACCTGACAGATTCAAAATATACTAAGGGAGAACAACTCGACCTGACCAGTCGACCGCAAGAGAAGAGTATCATTTTAAAGAAGAGCAGAAGAGCAAGCAGATTGAAGATATTACAAGTCTTTCAATACAATGTCGGTTGGCCACCCATGATGAACCAGAGCGCACAGAGAAATACTATTCTTTCTGGTCTCTCCATATGTGGCTCACATGCATTTCGAAACTAAAGTAGGAACATTTAGCTAACCAATTAAACATCTCTCAGTTTTACTAATATCAGCAATAATATCATATATGAATTTGTACAACTAAGCTTGTTTAGCTCGATGGGTGGAGCAGTGCTATTACGACACGAACCACGTAGGCTGATTGTGGTCATCATAAAATGGGGAAACCATAAGCATGATGAGTACAGTGTTGACCGTGGCAGTGGGACGGTAGATCTGAAGCTGCAAACCGCGCAAAGGGTAGTTAGCAACCGATGTTTGCTTTGAAATAACAACTAAGATTTGGTATGGACAAGAAAGTACGGTCAACAAGTGACAAAGAAATGCAATTATGCTGTCTCTCTATATGTCGCAACATGCATTTGGAAACTCAAGTGGGACCTTTAGCTAACCAACGGTTAACTAATATCAATATTATATCACAATCATATTTGAACAACTAAGCTTTCAAATTCTGAGTGTTGTGTTGTTTAGCTTGAAGGGTGGAGTAATGCTAGTACGACAGAAAGCACCTACGCAGATCATAGTAGAGTAGATAAAAGGGGAAAACCCTAAGCATCAAGAGAAAAATCAGGAAAGTGGAACTAGCTGGACCAGTGGGTGGCGCACATGCTTTTCGAAACGAATATAGGAACATTAGGTGACCAATTAAACGTTCTCTGTTTTAGTTATATGAGCATCATATCAGATTCGTATTTCAACACGTAAGCTTTGGGTTGAGGTCTTGAGGAGCAGTGCTAGCAGGACATGAAGCACCTACGATGATGGTGGTGAATATAAAGGGGGGAAACCATAAGCCTTACGAGTATAGTGCCCGTGCCATGGCGGATCTGAAGGTGCAAACCGGACAAAGCTACTTCGCAACCAATGTTTGCTTTCAACTAGCCACTACGATTTGGTACGGACAAGAAAAGTACAGTAAACAAATTACGATCTATTTTCCGGGTGAGATCAATAACTTAAGCACATATGAAAGAGTACCACCTCTCTTGCGGCGCCATGTAGGCCTATGCTGATACGTTGAGGGTGCTGCGGGTGCGATGGCTGTCGGCGGCGGGGAAGAAGACTTTAGACGGCAGACGGCCGGGTCGGGGGATATATCCTGTTGCCGTGGACGAGGCGGTCGTAGGAGCGGCAACAGCAAGGTGGACGACGGCGCCGATGAAGCGAGAGGAGGCGATGAAAGGATCCTGGTCCAGCGCCGTGGATGAGAGACGTCCATCTCTTGCAGTGGACGACGGGGTAGGGGTAGCGGCTCCGGCAAGGTGGAGGATGGGGTGGCGGACGGAGGAGGCTGGCCGCAGTGCGGAGGTTGTCGTGCCGCCGACGGTGTATGAATGGGGAAATGGAGGGGAGGGGGGATCTCAAACTTTGGGACGCGCTTCTCTGAAATGTGGGAAAGTTACGAACTTATCCCCCGTTTAAAATTTCGGACATCGCGTCGGTTGGGGATAGGACGGTAATCTCGCATCTCCCAAATATTTGCCGGTAACTATTTCGGGCGAGGAGAGGGTGTTTTGCCGCCCACGGTTGGCGCCCACGGTGTATGAACGGGGCTGACAGGTAGGGCGGTTGTGTCACGTCTGAGGGAAGTTACACATCTGCCCCTATTTAAAATATTAGCCTACATCGATTTCGGACGAGGAGAGTTTGTTTTGCCGCCCACCGTGTATGAATGGGGAAATGGAGGAAGAGACACATGTCTTTCGGACGAGCTTGAATCAAATGTGTTTTGCCGCCCACGTTTGGCGCCCACCGTGTCTGAATGGGCTCAGAGGCCGTCGTGTCACGTCTGATTGAAGTTACTAGTCTACCCCTATCGACAGCAGTGTAAATCCGGTCGATAAGGATGTCAAGTGTCAGGGGTAGACAGTAATTTCCATCTCGCAAACACTTGCTTCGGGCAGCCCACAAATTATAGTGGGTGTTTAGCCGCTTCGTTCAAAACTTGGGAGAATTAGCATTCACGTTTGCCCTGGGCCCTGGCAAACTAAATTCAAATCCAATTTGTATTCGATTACGAATATCCACAGATAATTCTATGTTTTGTTATTTATTTCTTCAAAACCACAACAAAGATTTATTCCACCTTTATATATGATTATGATTTAGAAATGCGTGATCTTCGAATTCAGTAGGTTGGATACACTCTGAGTCAAACAGTTATTTCATCCAATACAATATGCTCACACGAAAAACAGTTCACCTTATGTCAATCATACAAGTACTGAGGATTACCTCGCCTAAAAAATTCGGATCATTACAACACATGGACAACATAGGGGGTCTTGCAACATAATCCATTCAGAGACATGACACAACATGCAAGTACAATAATCTAATGACAATTTCAACTGGTATCTAAAGAAGAACCGGGATTACCTTGGGCTTCAGATAGCAGAAACAGCAGGACCTCCTCCGTCTTCAAATGCAACATTCTTACTTCCTCCAATTCTTGGGTTGCTTGCATAATGCGTGCCGCTAATTCCGTAATTTCCAGCCTCAAGATAAAGATTACCTCATTCATGGCAGCCACACCATCTCTTTCTGCCTCTAGTAGAGCCTCAAGCACTATAATATCTGTGCTCAGACTGCTCTCCGGCAGGTGTTGCCTCTGAACTGCTACCATCTGGTAACATGGATGGCGCACTGCTTCCACAAATAGATTCTGGGGTTGTACATTGTGTCCTAGTGTGAACGGCATCCTGAAAGGTTTCCGCTGGACATAAGTAAGAGATAGTTATCGTATGATCCAGGCAGTAAGCTTACATGGTAAACGACAGACGAATTATTGCGGAGCATGGCAAGCTATATTTAAATGGTTCGAAGCAACATCGGCCGAAAAGAAATTAAAATGGTAAGATGAAACTAGGGATGTAAGTGGCAAATAAACGACATCCGCCAGTCCCATCTAGTTAGTTTTTGCTACCTCCCTAGTTCATTTTCCTCAAAAAACAAAAACTCTTTTGAACTATCATACCACTAGTGGACTTTAATCGGGATTAAACGGGACCCAGTTGACATCCCTAGTTGAAAGGGAGTGTACCACCACTATATTTAAGTTGCCAAGGCATCTAAGCAGTTGAAATAATCTGAGAAAGCACTTAACAGTGTGGCCTCATATAAACTACGAAGACAGTCTTGTGATGAAGTTGAGAGGAAAAGTTAAGGACTCAAATGAAATAGGCATGCATTTCTTTACGATAGTACAACAGGCACTGCTGACATATTGGCCAACTCAGGTATAGCGTAACAACAAACAAGCATTCGAATCAAGCAATACAGCAAAGCAGACAACTGAACTATTTGTAATTCGGTAGGATTACAGGTTGAGGGCACAAGCCAAGAAAGCAGCCCACTCGCATTACATTTCACATGTACTAAAACACACTGGCTTACCATATGTTGCTGTGAAGCCTCGCTGCTGTTGCAATGTTCTTTGAAGATATCGTCAGCATCCCGTGGTTGCAAATCTAGTTGTTGTAGTTTATTCTGCACCCTCTATTTAGGTAAAATTAATTTTAATCGCATGCACTGGTCCGAATTGATCATCAATGGTTCATCTAAACTAATGAAAGAAGGGTGTGTGCATACACGACAATATATCTGCTTCCCTTTATTTTTATGCTTGTTCGAGGTGCCAGCCCCAAAAGAACAAATATTTTGCTTGATGGGGTTGGCAGCTCCATAATTAATAGAAGCATCAAATTAGTCATGCAACTTGGGAAGATGAAGAACACACAAACAAGTAATGAACAGAGGCTCGGAGCAGTGATGTAATAGCTAGCATAAGAAAATGTAGGGTAAAACGAACAAAAAGCAGCGGAACCACATGCTAGTTTGCTGATGTGTAATCAAGCATAGAGAACATTAAGCAGTCTGATGGAACCAACAGGTGGCATCAGAACAACACCATTATCATAAATATAGCATTCAAGAAGTAAAATAGTAGGCAGTGATATCTAGGAAGTACAGTAATACTCCCTCCGTTCCAAAATAGATGACTCAACTTTGTACTAACTTCAGTACAAAGTTAGTACAAAGTTGGGTCATCTATTTTGGAACGGAGGGAGTACTTAGGACAAAACTAAAGCATATTAACTATATGTGCACTGGTATGTAATTTAGCACATGTAACATGTTCACTGCCAGAAGTATGGCCCTACAGGTGCAAGCAGAATAACGCGTCTCATGAAAAACTGAATGATGCCCTGAAGAAATTCAAAGGTGCGGTGCTTATGCTAGGAGAGTGAACGTAGGCGCCGGCCGTTGGATAATAGTACCTGATTCTCGGCGGCGTATGGGTATCTTTGTCATACTTGATAGCTAAGGATCGTCGATGGTGCTCGTGTTGCGGTTGAGTTTGGGCCGGTTGTCGCCGTCGCTGAAGCGGCTCCAGTGCTACGGTTGCGGCGCTTGTCGACATACAAGAAAGCTCATCTGTGGTAAGTGAACAGTTGCACGATAAAGAGAAAAACCGAAGGAGTACAAATCAAAATAACCTGATGAGGCTGCGGCGTCGGTAAAGCAGGGCCGGTGGAGTTGAATATGGCGTCCGTGGAGCGGGTCCGGTGCAGTGGACGAAGGCTTCGGCGGACACGTTGTACAGTGCTTTCGGTGAGGCGGATCTGTTGCGGTGGACGAGGGCTTGTATGAAGGGCCAGCGAAGGGGCGGATGAGGGAGTCAGTGAAGGGCCTACACTGTGGTGGACGAGGGAGCCGGTTAAGCAGATCCGGTGCGGTGGACCATGATGGCGGTCAAGGAGATCTGGAGCGGTGGACAAGCCAGTCACTGAAGCAGCTCCGGTGAAGTGGTGAGTTGGCAGTTGGGGGTTCCAAGGTGCGGAAGGTAGATCCGGCGGGGTGTGAGGTCCACCGCTGCGGCGGAGGACTAGATTCGGCGGCTTGCCGTGGTTGGGGGGGTCGGGGAGGGGAAGGGGAGGGGCTCTGGGGAAGAATGTTGGGGGCAAAGAGGGGAAAACAATGGAGTTACCAAAGCAGCCCTTTTCCGTTCATGTGGCAGGGGTAAAACAGGAATATCGCAGGGCTAAACTTTCGGGCGCGTGATATTTCGATGTGAACGGGAAGTTTGAAAGCTTTTGGCACCTAAAATTATAAGTATTCTGCTCTCGTACGGCCGACTATGATATCATGGCCGACAATTTGTTTGTTTTGCACGCAAAAAAGGTGCAAGTTTTGAAAATCAATGTCTCCAACTCGAAACTTAGATTGTCCATTCAATTCAAATATGGATCATTGAGCTACTACAAGCAAATACCATCATACGGTCCAATTCAAATGAAATTCCAAATGTGTTTATCCTAAATATGATGACAAAAGCAAAAATGTGTATGTGTATGAATAAAGTGGATGATTATAAAGTTTGAACATGCCCGTATGTGTATATCTCTAGGTTTGATATATGAATTTGAAATCACGAAATCCCGGCTTAAAAAATGTACCTCCATTTAAATGAATTACAAAAGCTAATGATGGAGTCGAATTCCAAAATTCCAATCTTAGGTTTGTAATTCTGGTACATCAAGGTATATCACGCATGTTCAAAAGTATCGTTATCTCATAGTCCAAACTGTGAAACAAATTGATCAACCATGAGTGCACAATATCTCAATTACGCTAAAGTCCCTCAAATATAGACACCTCACTCTTTATCTGAAGCCAACCCCCCCTCGCCCCCCCACACACACATAGAGAAGTCGTTCTCTCCCCCAAACACCAACACACGAGCACATTAACACCCCTCTCTCTTGTAAAGTCCGGACCCCAATATAGGTCTCTATCACTTTGTCTCTCGGGCATGCACACATCTCTTCCCTCACTCTCTAGGTCTCCCGCTGTCTCTCTTTCCCAAGAACACGCACTATGTAGAGTGTATATTTCCCATACACACAAAACGTCGCCCCCAAACGTCTATCTCCCTAGTTATGTGGTTCTCGCGCCCTCACCTCACACACCACCCCCACTGCAAACAAGCACACTTTGTCTCCTTGTGCACCACTCTCCTCTTTCTATCTCTCCCACATGCGGACCCGCCCCCAGCTCCTTCCCTGCATACATATATGTCGTTACTCTTTCCATAGCTCCCTAATGTATCATCGTTCTCGATTTCGCACATTGTTCTCTACACCATCTATTCTAGATCTCTCATGAAGTCCCTATCACACACACGATGACTCGCTTCCCTTGCGTCTCCGTACATAGGCCAATTTCGAACAACATCATCATTGTCTCCCTATCTATACGCCATTTATGGACACAAACGACCCCTCTCGCCCCCTCTCTTCCTCTCTCTCTCTCCATCGCTAGCTCTCTCTCTCGCTCTCGCACCCCTCTCCCACACACACACTCGATGTCTCTTCCAAATAGTCTGCTCCCCCCGCCCGCACCCGTGCTATCCCGCTACTACACATGTCACACCATTCCCCCTTCCCTTATACTAGGTTTACATCATTAGTGGTCTCTCTACTCCACACACACACACTCCCTCTCACACACAAACGCGTGCACAAACACACACAGACACGCATAAACACCCATTTATCTGGATCCTCATCTCTCCCCATGTCCGCATGTGTATCTCACACACCCACTCTCAAATTATGTATATGTGTCTCCACGTTACACAACACAAAGCCCCATGTACATGTCTCTCTCTATCCTCCACACACATAGACACAAAGAATCAGTTATCATTGCCTCAGTCTCTAACATATCACACACGCACACTGTCTCTCTCTCTCTCTCTCTCTCTCTCTCTCTCTCTCTCTCGCAAACATGCTCAACAAGGGTTTCCCCGTGAATAACTTACCGTCTATTCATCAACAGTCGTGGCAGTACGGCGAACAAGAGACGTGAAAAAGAATAAATCTACACATGCTTAGACCACCTAGTATGACTACTAGGACTAGAGCAAGCCAAAAAGCGCGCCGCCGTTGTGCTAAGGCCCCACATGCCGAGGCATTGAATAGAATGTAGATGCTAGTTTACGGAAGCAAGTATCGATAATACGTTTGTATCTCCATACTTATATTTCTTCTCTTATAAAAAACTGAGTTGGTGATGATGGTACGTGTGCCATCTTGCAATATAGACCGTCCGATCTATATCTGACGGATGGAAATTAAACTAAAAGATACCCGCACCCCTCTCCACATTTGCAGACAAGGCCTTCCCTCGTTCATCCTTATCTCCAACAAACCTCATTGTTGAGCAATTAAGAAAGGAAGCCTGTGGAACAAACTGGCCTGGTGGCCGCTGCCGGCGTCGTCAATCCCCATGCCTCTGCTCAGTCTGACCACCAATCACCACCACACCCCACTCCTCTTCACATTATCTCATATTTCTCGAGATATCATTAGTTTTTACACATGGGATTACTCCCGCAAGGGTCAATCACAACAAGTGTTTTATAAAAAAAAATGCATCTTGATGTTCCGTGCAATGCACGGATCTTGCTAGTACTCCTAAAGAAGACTAAGTTGGTGATGATGGTGTGTTTGCCATCCATCGTTTCTGACCATTAGATCTACATCTAACGACTGTGAGGTAAGTTGTTGCCTTTTCTCACCAACATCCCACTTGTCTACCAATTTGCAGAAAAACCCATAATTAGTATCTTAAAACCAACCACATCCCTCCCTGACCTCACCAAAACAGCCCAAGGAATATATTCTAATTGAAACATAATATATCTCTAGTGACATATGTATATCAAAATTAGAGTGTTTTGTATCAAGTTTGTGAATAAGTATTATTCTAATTATGATTCGTTGCAACGCACATGAACATTGCTAGTATTTCCAACCATGCATTTTTTCCTAGTATTCCATAGTTTCGAGTTTTCCATCAAGATATTAGTCACTCATGGTTGATATTTACTTTCAATCATGTACACATATGCACTATGTAACTAGCCTTGCTTATTGGCTTCCAAAGCTTAACTTTCACTCCTACTTACAATATGTAGAGTATTTAACAAAAAACTACCACTTTCAACCAGCCCTAGGAGGAATCTATTGTACAAAATATAGCAAAAACATACCCAAAATTTCTTAATCCACGCCAAAAACTACTACCTAGTACTCCTACCGATTAGGTTCGTTTAAACCCATTTATGACAGGGTTGGCCCACACGTCCGTGCTGACGAGGCAGCTTAAACCAACACATTTTGTTTGACCGTTGACACGAGGGAACCACATCTGACCTTCTATCCTGTTATTCCCCCTCAAATCATTATTTTTCCTGAACATTACTTCAAACAGTACTGATGCGTGTTCGTCGGTGGCGCCGGTGATGAGCGAGTTGGCCGCCGCTCCGCCGGACGGGCCGGACGCCGCGCTGGTCTCTACACGGGTTGGCAGGCTGGCCCGAGCGTGACTCACGAGCGAGCAAGCCGCCGCGTTGGCCTTCGCTTGAGCCAGATGGCTGGCCTTAGCGCGGTGCGCGCGGGCAAGCCGCCGCGCTGCCATGCCAATCTAGCTAGCAAACCTTGTAGACAAGCAGTTGGACGGAGCTATCTTGGCTAGCTAGCGGCCGCGAGCGCCGGACAGAGCTGGCATCCGGGCTGCCGCAACATGGGCTCCGCACTGCCGGCGGTTTTGACCTCGCCTTCTACCAGCGGCGGTAGCTGCGTCCCATGGCTGAGGATGACTAGGTGGACGGGCCGGAGGTAGGAGGTCACTCGGGGATTTTTGTGCAGACTGACATGTAGGTCCCACAAGTCATAACGCCCGGTCGAATAGAACGCGTTGACTTAATGGGCAACATGGGCCCTGTCAGAGGTTAGAGTTAGATTCTAACCCTGAACTAACTCTAACCAAAGTGGTGTTTGGATGGCAGGGTTAGATTGACAACAAATGTATCCAAACAGGGCCATGGGTTGAAACGTGCCTATAACGGCACTTTGTAGAGTAGTCGTTTCTTGGTAGGGCTCGTTGGTAAGAGCATGTACAATGGTTGATAAGGCAGTATTATCTTAAGTCTGCCACGTATGCAAGTGGTAGTAGTTTCTTGGCATTTTAGTGGTTTCTTGCATTATTAGGGGTTTCTTGTAAGGAACAATGTATTTACTACTAGCGACAAAAGGCGATTCTAGGTTGCGTTGTACTCCAACGAGTACTACTAGTGGTCGCTGGAGTGTATACCTCGTTTTGTGGGTTCGATCCCGGCCGAACGCACGGCGGCCTTTTTTTAAATAGTACTACACTTTGCCGCGAGCCAATATTTTACACGGGTAGTTTGAGTTTTGAAGTCAAACGGACGTGCGGCCCCACAATCTGGGTGCACTGGATAGCCTAGCCACGTGAACGGGTTTTCCTTCCCAGCATCCCGTGGCTCGCGTGCTCGCCCTAGCCACACCTCGCTTGCACTTCCTCGTCAGCTAGTAGCATATTTAAACTAGCGCCTCCCAATTAAGCCCGAGGAGCCGGAAAAGCCTGGCGGGGCATTGGGAACTGTGCAATATGGCTCTGTACGTAAAGTGCTCTACTACTACTCTGTAGCTTGTGGCGTTGCACGCATGGACTTCACTCCATTATCGGCTCTACTATAAAAGAAATTCCTCTTGACGTGTTTTTTTTGAAACGGAGGCAAAAGCTTTGCTTCATCTCATTCATAAAGAAGGAACTACTAACAAAGTTCGACGAGATCCATTACACCTCCACAAATGGAAGCGAAAAGCCTAGTCTCGCTGTATCAAATAACTCAAATGTTCTGCCCCCGCAGTAACCGTCGCTGATAAACAGGCTGCTAGTGTGTGCGTGAGAGGAGCGGCTGAGTAGGCCAGCTACGTGAGAGGAGCGGCTGAATAGAGCACCGAGAGTACCCACTAGGCCACTACGCAGGTGTACTTTCCCTGCATTGATAGTACAGCGATGGTTCTAGAGAACAGTAGTACCCTCCACTTCCAACTGTAGCTCCTTGGCCCTGAGATTCAAGAGTTCAAAACTGGTGCACTATACTAGACTAGACTAGAAGTACAGTACATCGCACTACTAGTTGAGAAAAAGTAGTACTAGTACTGCTACAGTACGAGTACGTACTCCTCCGTCACATAATGTAAGACATATTTGACACTAGTTGGCGTGTACAAAAAATGGCAAAAACATACCCAAAATTTCTTAATCCACGCCAAAAACTACTACCTAGTGCCAAAAATTTCTTACTAGTGCTATTTTTTTACAGTATAATGCAATCCCATAACATTCCATAATGCTAGTACTAGTAGTAAATAATAGCCTCACCCCTTCGGTAAGGAACGATCTACAGTTGGAAGGGACGAGGCCCTGCAGTTACTACGCTCTTATCTCCTCCTCGCCAGTTCCCCTCCCCCCGAAGAGAAGGCAGTTCGTCACTGCTCCCATGGATTCGCCAGGCGGTTCTCCTCCTCGTCGGGGCTGGGAGACCTTGGACGACGATCCTCTGGGAGAAATCGCACGCCGCTCCGACGTCCTCACCGCCGCAAGACTCGGTGCTTCCTACACCAACTTTTTCAAGACAGTGCTTAAACAGGCTTGGGAAAAGGCCATGCTTGTTGGTCTTCCATGCGTCCTCGAGGAGAAGGTTCTTCTATGGGACAATCCTTCGAACAGTCCATCTCTCCCTGGCCATGGTTGCACGTTGACTCCGCTAGAGTTGCCGACGTTGAGAGGTAGTCGGATTTTGTCCGATGAGCAGGCCAGTAATGGAGTTTGATCATGTAGTACTTAGTTATTCCATTTCCATCCTGTAATTTCTCCGCTGCCCACCGTCTTATATATAGGTCTGGGTCGGTGCCAACGAAGATTGGCTTGCATACCTCCGGCCGGATACCACCATCATTTTGCACAACATCCACAGCAGTGCGGCCGTTCCGGTAGACCCCTTCTCCACCATTGGGATCGGCCTTCCGGACTGGCTGGGCTTGAATACGTATGATGATGCCTACATGAGATTGAAGAAGATAGCAATTGCGGACTCGCCGACAAAGCGACGCGGCTACGATGATTACTATCTCATCGTGGTGTTCGACATAAGGATTGCCATCAATGCAAGAGGCAGTAACGGCAGTGGTTGGCGCATGTTGGCGGCGGCAGATTTGTACCCCTACACGTTCGAAGACGCCGTGCGCCATCTAGGCCGCACCTTCGCGGTGACAAGCCAGGGGACTTGTTTCATGTGGTTGCCATCCTATGGTACGGGAGATTACAAACGGAATGCACAAACCATCATTTGCATCCCTAACGGTACTCCATTATTTTGCAGGGACCAGTCATCCCCCGATCAAAATAAGATCGCCGATCCTGGATGTGCATTTGCATCCGCGATTCGGTCTAACCTGGAACCCTGTAGCTGACTTTGACATATTGGGATCAACTATCTTAGTAGTCGTTACCCATGGTACCACTGATGTGCAACATGGTCACACAATCTACCATGATTGGACCGTCACCATCTACCCAGGTATTCCATTTTTTAACCCTCTCGCCTTCTCTTTCATTGTTGTACTAGTAGTATACTTAGTAGTACTAGTAGGAGTACTTTTTACCTTGGAGGACGCGTATAGCTAGCTAGGCCCTTGAAGACTTGAACCCACTAGCTGCCGCCATTTTTGTTTTTCCATGTCTTACTATCTCATCCATGTAGCCAAGAGTGGCTATATATAATAAGCCGGTTATTTTACTTCCTCTATACCGGAGTAGTACTATTTGCTGCACAGTATTACTGACCGCCATATTTGAGCACAACATTATTATGCATGGACCTTGACTATGTACGTCACCATGTGTCCAGATCTGAGATGCCGCGTGTACCAGATGAACGGCGCCGAGTTCGACCCCCATGATGCTACGTGGGTGCCGAGGAACACTCTTGGAGAGTACTCGGTTTTCATCGGGGACAGCTACCCCATTGTGAAGCGGATGCCACCTTCCGTGCACGACACGGAAGGCCTGCCGTTCATGAAGCATGGTTGTGTCTTCAGTGCGCACCGCCGGATGAACGACATGCTGGGACATGCTATCCCTGATTTATGCCGCTTCAGCTTGGACGAGTCTCCATCATGTGGAACTGGATTAGAAAGCTGCGACAATGATTCCCGTTGCCCACCGCTATGGATCGTGCCATCCATGAAGAACACCTGGGGCTGGAACCTGGAGGAGGACATGTAGCCCATCTATAACGTGTAAGTGGAGTACGGTAATTGTGAATGGTAGCGCTGTGAATATATGTAGACTAGTCGTGCACAAATTTATCACATGAATTGGAGATGAACTTGTGTGGCATACTGGCATTTGTCCTTTAGAATTTATTACTAGTAAATGTGTTATGTGTACGTGCAACTTGTGTGGTTGTTGCACGGGCTCCAACACGCTCTTTGAGAAAAAAAGGTGGCACAGCTTTGGATATACGTGACGTGGCGGAATCATACAGTAGCATCGTTCGCTATAGTTGTAGTACACTCCTACTAGGACGACAACTCCTAGAAAACCTTGCGCTTGGCTCTTTGCCTCTTCGGGAGGTTCAACAGTTCGTACTCGTGTGAACCTTATACTTGGCTCTTCGCCTCTTCGGAAGGTCCAACAATGATGATACTACAGTACAATATGCTTCTGGCAATCTGACACCGATTGAACTGCTGCACGTCCACCGCGAGAGCGAGGGCGAGGGAGAGGGCGCTGTAGTCAAAACCCTCTCCTCATCTTGCGAACCACCGCGTGCGTGGGCGAGGGAGAGGCCTAGTAAGCAAGCTTCTCCTCGTTCGGCGAGTTGACGAGACACATCAAAGCAGTACTAGTACTAGTAGTCCATACTGCGTCCTTTCCGATTAATATGGCTTAATTTGAAATGAGAAAAATACACTGGCGGTCAACGTATGTAACAATATGCTCTTTACGGTCACTATATATAGTTTTGCGGTGATTATACGATCACTAGCTCATCATAGAGCACCGTATTGCACCCTACTGACCGGCCACATAGTCGACGTGGCACTTTGTTGACTGGTTAAATTGTCACCTGGTTTCTGGGTCCCACCTGTCAGTTGGCAGAGCAAAGAAATCAGTTAAACAAAACTTTACGCAGGCGCGACACGAGTCCAACCCTTGCGCGCGAACCACCCTGGCTGTGTATGTGAGTGCATGCACGTGTACTCCCTCGGTCTTCCAACAAAGAGTGTACATCGGCTAAAAAAATTAAGAGTGTAGTACATGATGTACATCAACACTTCCAATGCATTTAGCCTTTAATCTAAATCGATATTGATTGACTAATGCACCAACTTGTGCTCTAGGTATAGGCTACATGTCTATCCTTAATTACAGCATGCAACGGCCTTCATTTAATCTTCTTCTCTCAATGGTCGCATGCACACATAAGTCTGCTACTTTTGGGCGTTAATTATGCCCTGGTCAATGTGTAAATCTCTAAATGTACAATCTTTCACGGACGTAGGGAGTAGGTTGAGCACTTGAGCGTGAGCGTGTGTGTTGCATCGTGTGCTGTGTGCCGCATGGGTGCGTGAGTTTGTACGTGTGAGTGTTGCATGCTGCATGCATGCATGGGGCTTACTCCCTCCCATTGACATGTTCATATTTCAAGCTTCATCTGTTCCCTCCATATGGTGATACTCCCTCTGTTCCCAAATACGGAGTAAAAGCCTCCCTCTGTTCCCAAATACGGAGTATTTGTCTTTCTACAGATTTCAACAAGTGACTAGGTACGGAGCAAAATGAGTGAAGTGAGCGTAGAGGCATGGGGATACTGTAGAAAGGAAGTCGTCGCGATCCATTATTCCCCATCTCGGTCAGAGATAACTATTCAACTAGTCTTCGCAGTGAAGTGACAATACACGCTGCAGCAGATGGGACACGTAATTAATAAGCTGAACCAGCGTGTTGGTGTTACTAAATCAGCCTTACCCAGTACTGCCATCATCACTACTAGGGAAAACCTTATACAAAGAAATTTAGCAACAACGCGGGTCAAAAAAGGGCGCTAGTGCTAGATAGCAGTAGCGATTGAGAAAAAACCGTGCTACAGATACAATCGTAGCAGTAGCGCGTGTAGCTGTAAAAGCGCTACTACTAATATTCCCATTGGTAGAACGGTAGGCTACGCATAGCAGTAGCGTGCTTGCAGGAAGCGCGCTACCGCTAGGGCATAAGTAGTAGCGCGTTTCCGACGAAGAGCGCTGATGCTAATGGAAATAAAATAAAATGAAAAACAAATAGAAAAGTAAATGAAAATGAAAGAAATAGAAAAAGGAGAAAGAAAAAATAAAATGTAAAGCAAAATAAATGAAAAAGCGAAAAAACGGAGAAAGGCATAGCTGTAGCGTGTGTCCGTAAGAGGCGCTGTAGCTAACGTAGCTGCAGCGCGTTTCCTAGACCCCCGCTATAGAAACAGAAAAGGAAATCAAAAAATGGGAGAAAATTACATAGCTATAGCAGTAGCGCGTTTTGTAAAAACCGCTATAGCTACCTTAGCTATAGCGTGTTTTGCGAAATGTGCTACCGCTAATTTTGACTTCACCAAAAAACCGTTTCCCCCCGGCCACCACTTCTCCCCCAAATCCCTCGACCCACCCCGCCGCCGTCTCCCCGATTCGCCGTCGCCCCACTTCGCCACCGTCTCCTGCCGACATCAACGCCCCCGGAGCCACCAGAGCCGTGCGCCGTCGATGCCCCCAACGCCACGGAGCCGCGCGGCCTCATCAATGCCACCGGAGCCGCCGTCGACGCCACCGGATCCTCCCTCGCCACAACTGCCTCCCTCGCCGTCACCGGAGACGCCGCTGCCTCCCTCGCGACCACTGCCTCCCTCGCCACCACCGGAGCCATCCTCTGTAAGCCCCCACCCCTCCTCTCTCTCACATGCATAGGTTAGCTAGTTTAATTAGGTTAATTATCTAGGTTAGGGCAAAAATTTAGTTAGGGCTTTGACAGAGAAGTAGTTAGGTTAACTAGTTTAATTAGGTTAATTATCTAGGTTAGTGCAAAAATTTAGTTAGGGCTTTGACAGAGAACTAGTCAGGTTAACTAGTTTAATTAGGTTAATTATCTAGGTTATTTAGGCAAGTTTTATTTTAAAGATGATCCCTTCCTAGACTTTTATTGTTGATTATATCTTTTCATTGAAGTGCTCATGTTATATCTTTTCATTGAAGTGGTTCGATTGTGCCCAAGTGGGTTTGTTGTTTCCAGGCAATGAAGCCGAGTGGCCTATGTTTTGCCGGAATGTTGATTCATTTCCATTCCGGCAAATTTCAGGTTCTCGATTTGTCCACTTTTTGGCAAAGGTCATGCCAAAAATTTCCATGAATTTCGGCATGACTTGTGCTACAAACTAGGACATATCGAGTGCCCGGGATTTGCCGCACCGGGAAGGAGTCAACGTCCCTGCAAAACAATAGGCCTTTTTATGTCATTATTCATTTTATTAGGTCTAGAATTAATTGACTAGATTTAATCGTAGGAAACATGGCTAGCAACGATGAAGGACAGGGTTCTGGTGATTGCGACGACATATACCGGGCGGCAGACGAATTTTTGAGCCTTGCCGACGATCAACCGATGTTGTTGCTGGGCCCACCGGTGGCATCGGGGACTGAGACCGACACGCAGACCGGTGTTGAGACTGAGACCGGCGCTGAGACTCAGACCAGCATCAAGACCGGCGCTGGGACTGAGACCGGCGCTGCCTCGGGGAGCGGAGTCGGTGTAGAACCGAAAGCAAAGAGGCAACGGCTTCCTAACAAACTCAGGACTACTAGACTGGTGGTCACGGAGGTGGACGACTGCAATTTTGAGCCAAAAGCGCCCGAGGAAGCGCGCTCGTGCTACGGCAATCAAATAGGTTGCATCGTACGGACAACCGCCACCATCAATGATGAGAAACTACAGAAGATAGATAATATGAGGCCCTCCCTCCTAAAGAAGTTTCACCAGATATTCTTGTTCCCGGGCCGGAATGAAAAGGATTATGAAGATCCAGATAAGGACCCGGCAATGAAGAAGATAAACAAACACGCCATGACCAAGTT
Source organism: Triticum aestivum (assembly GCF_018294505.1). Classification (NCBI taxonomy): domain Eukaryota; kingdom Viridiplantae; phylum Streptophyta; class Magnoliopsida; order Poales; family Poaceae; genus Triticum; species Triticum aestivum. Next base: position 42,015,087 of record NC_057799.1, on the reverse strand, counting down.
TAGCGACGCGTTGGCCGCCTGGAAAAATCGAGTGAAAGCAAGGATCATCGACAAGAAGGAACCCTACTCCGAGATTGTAAAGGATAATTCGACAATCACGGAAGAGCAGTTTCAAATATTCAAGGCGGCTTGCGAGGCCGAAGCTGCCAAAAAAAGTCTAAGTACATGAAGGGGCTTCAAGAGAGGAACATTGGGAGCCACCACCTTGGAAGCCGTGGTTACGGCGGGAAGAGGTCCAAATGGGCCAAGGAGGACGCGGAAGCCGCGAGTCTGGGCATCCCAGACCACTTGGCGGAGTTCACCGTCCCGCAGGAGCCTGACGTCCTCAGGGCCCGGCACCGTTGGGACCCAGTGAAGAAGGTTTAGGAGACAAACGCGGTCAAGACGGAGTTCATTAGACTGCTGGTAATTTTAGTTTCTGATCAATTCGACTGCACACGTTAGTCATATTTGTAAACGATCCTTGTGCCTTTTGCAGAGAGAGCAGCACAGGATTGCGGCTGAAAGCGACTCGCCGTCTGAGGCATTGGCGAGGCCCAAGTGGGACACTGCATTCAACCGGGCATTGAACATATTGAAACGACTCCCGGTGGAGACTCGACCGTCGTATGGACGCGTGCACGGTGTCGGAGACGGCGCCACGTGGAAGAAGTACTACCGTGAGACCACGGAGGAGAGAAAGGAAAGACGGAGGTTAACTGAAGAAAATATTGACAAGAAGGTTGAGATTGCGGTTGAGAAGAAATCATCTCAGACAGTCGCAACAGCGGTAGCTGCCGCAAAACAGGTGGTTGTAGATATGTCTACTTCCTTGGTTCCGGCCGTTTTCAATTGGACCAGGCAAAATCCAGAAAAAATGCAGAGGACTTTCCCCTTGCTGACTTCTTGGGGAGCAGCTCGACTAGCGTTGCACCAGCACCTGCTCCCGCACCTGCTCCGGCACCGGCTCCCGCACCTGCTCCGGCACCAGCTCCCGCACCGGACGTGCTCGGCGGTGCTTCGTCTTTGGCTGAGCTCGACGCCCTCACGGTATCTGTCACACCAGCCCCCTTCAATAAATGTATAATCTCCCCTTTTCGTTGCCTTTTGGATGTCTCACGTCGCAGACTTTTCTTTGCAGGCCGACGAAACCCCGTGCACCATATTGTACACCATCGGTGACCAGAAGGTGGACGTGGGGAAGGCGACGATAATGGAGCCGAAGGAACCGTTGTTCCACAGCCGGCCGATCCCCCCGAACGTCTTCAAGGTTTCCGTGGCCAGTGTCAAACCGGGCCACAAGAATTTGCCTCCTCTAATACTAGTGGGGGATGACAACGAGACCCCGCGGCGGCTTGGTGATTGTTGCAATGGGTGGGTCCTGTTGTGGCCAAAGAGTCTGCTTCGTCTGGAGGCGGCCGGGAGCACACCCACGAGCACGCAGCCTCAGCAAGGTATGAACATCAACACCCCACCTACCCAATTAGCATCGGGTGTCGGTTTGGGTGATAGCGGATGCGGTAAGGAAGAGGCTCCATTAGTCGCTGATGACGTCGCCATGGATGAGGATGAGGATGACGATGGCACTCAACAGTATGTCTATACTGGCGCCTACTCAGGGTTTGAGCGTCATGAGTCGGTGCCTAAATTGCCGTCTCCGGAGGTTGAACGTATTATGGACGACCTTCCGGTAGTAAAGAAGTCTAGGAAGAGAGCGAGGAAAGGCAAAAAAGCTGATTCTATGATCCAGCCGCCTCAGCAGCCTCGGCTTCAAGACCATATAGATATCCCCAGTGCGGATAAATTGCATATCCCCGGTCAACCAATCCTACCTGCAAGAGCGCTAGGGACCAGATTCGGCGATCTAAGGAGACTTCATGACGATGTGCTGCGGATAGAGAAAGGCCTCATCGCCTTGAAAGATCCAGGATACCCACTCTACGTGGTTAATGTTCCGCGGCAATTGTCGTACGTCGACTTCTTCCCCGCGGATAAGTTCTTCCTTCGATTTGATTACATATTCGACATGTTTCACGTGAAGAAGCTGGATTTTACGTTTGTCCGCCTTTATGCCTTGCACATGAACTACATCATCGGGGTTGAGCATATACCTCATATTTGTGTCGCTGACCCGTACTACATGCACGAGGGCTTCTTGGGAGTCTGCGCAAAGCACCGTGAATACGTGAGGGAATACATCGTTAGTTTCATGCTCGCCAATAAGGACAAGGAGGTGATTCTCGTGCCTTATCATCCCCTGTAAGTCATCCGCGCGTATATCCTTCCTTCGATTTCAATCATTCACTTGCACGGTGGAGGCTAATTAATTTGAGGTGTACTTATTTTGCACAGCAGCGGGCGCGCCGTCCTCATCATCCTCTACCCCCGATACTCCCATGCTCTTTACTTGGACTCGTCGAAGAACATTCACAAAAAGGATTACACCCACATCAAGGATGTTCTCGACAGTGCTATGTTCTACTACCAAGCACGAGGTGGAGAGGTCAAGGACAAGAAGAGAAGGGGCGGCAGGCTCGCCTTCGGCCATAAGACCGACTTCTGCTGCATCCAGCAACCGAGTGATTCTCTTAATGATGGATTCTATGTCCTACACCACATGCTGGAGTACAGACGGGATCACCAGAACCTTCGCATGTCACCTACATCCTGCGATGCCCATATTCTGCAATGGGCAAAGAACGTAGGAGATATCGAGGATCATCGACTTCGAGCTGAGTTCTATCATATCCAGCGCGAACTTGCCCAAATCATCATGAAGGAGGTCGTCAGAAAAACTGGGATGTTCTACAAAGAAGGACAAATGTCGCGGGAAGACGTCCGAACACGCGTAGCCACTCAGCGTCTCGACCTGAAGCCTTTCACTAAGCTCGGGGACTGTCTTCCTGACTTGGATGGATGGAACTACATGTTGGAGTGATTGTCGATATATGACAATGTGTCCGTTTAGTCCATACTTTCTGTATGACGAAACTTTGAGTTATGCACGACGAAACTTTATTTGTGATGTAATTAAACCGTCCTCCTCGACTAGCGACGATCACTCTATAGGGCATTTTGGGTACGATCAACTTTGTTATTTATGCTTATGATATGTTGCTTCTATTTTTGCCAAGTCTGTCTCTTTCTGTTGCTCAACTATATATGTTGCATATCATCGACTCATGTGACGATGCAGGTGCATAGATCATCGATGGCGAAGAGGTGCTACGCCAGGAGTATATATACGACGAGTGGCCGGAGTGTCAGGCCCAGGTGTACCGGTTTCCGGTTTCCGAGCGACAGGCAGTAGTTAGTTTAGGTTCACGCTAATGCGAGAGAGGGATACAAACTCATGTACTGCATAGTTCCGCTCTCACTCAAAGTGATAGCTCATCTCGCGTATATCATTGTTTAGATGGATGACGATGTAGTTGCAAGTAATCGAGACTTGTATCGCTATTTTCGAGATGATGACGAGAGACCACTTTGTGTTGGATGATGATTATGATGATGACATGATTTGATGAGACTAGTTGTATGTATATGCTATGATTACATTTGTATGTGTATGATATGCTAAAGATTATTGTATAAAGCCTATTCAAATACAAAACAAATATGCAGAAAAAAAACTAATAAAACTAGCAGTAGCGAGGGGAACAAAGTTAGCAGTAGCGCTGCCTTACTAGTAGCGCTGCCTGCCAAAAAGCGCTGCAGCTATTAGCAGTAGCGCTCTTCACCAAAGCGCGCTGCAGCTATCCATGTATAGCAGTAGCGTGGGACGGCAGGCGCTACTGCTACATGTTAGCTGTAGCGCCTTATCAGTAGCGCGACGTCCCGCGCTACTGATAGGCAAAACACCCGCGCTACTGCTAGGGTTTTCCCTAGTAGTGCATGTTTGCCAGTAGAGCACGCTTCCGCAAATACGCCTACGCACCTCTGTCCTCCATTAACTGACATATGGGCCCTCTTGTGGTAGACCCACATGTCATCGGTGTAACTATTTACACTCCGAAGGACGGTATATCCTGGTAGTAGTACTAGTAGAATTGAGATTTAATGCACTGTCTTCCCCGTCTTCCACTCTTCTTCCTCCTCTCTTCTCCATCGTCGGCCGCACACCATTTACCCCCGCTCACTGCTCGCCCGCCCGCGCCATCTTCCTTGGTAGCTCGCGCGTACCATATCCCCCCGCTCACTACTCGGCCACACGAGGAGACACTACTAGGGAAAAGCCTAGCAGCAGCGCGGGTTCTAGGTATATTAGTAGCACGGGTGGCGGCGCTACTAATAAGGCGCTACAGCTAACCCATAGCAGTAGCGCGTGCGCGCCCGCGCTACTGATATACAAGTGTAGCAGCAGCGTTCTTCCGTGGAGCTCGCTACTGCTAATAGCTATAGCGCGCTTCTCCTGTGCGCGCTACTACTACTATCGCGCTGCTGCTATCTCCACTCGCTACTGCTAATTTTAATAGTTTTTGTTTTTTTTCTGCATATTTGTTTTGTGTTTGAACAGGCTTTATAGAAGAATCTTTAGCACATACAAATGTCATCATGAGACACATACAAATGCCTGCGAGACCGCAAATGTAATCATAGCATATACATACAAATAGTCTCATCATAATCATCATCCAACACAAAGTGGTATCTTGTCATCATCTCGAAAATAGCGATACATGCAAGTCTCGAATACTTGCAACTACAACGTCATCCATCTAAACAAAGGTATACGCGAGAAGAGCTATCACTATGAGTGAGAGCGGAACTATGCAGTACATGAGGCGGCGGTTACGAGTCCTCTCTCGCGCTAGCGTGAACCTCAAGTAACTAGCTTCTCCTTGTCTGCTTTTGAAGCCTTTATGGCTGGCGCCCGAGAACCCATTCACTTGCGCTTGACACTCAGGCCACTCGTTGTACACCCCCGGAACCTTCCCTTTGTACACGACATAGCACTTCCATCTCGCCATAAGGAAACTAGGTACCTTTTAGAGATGCATCTTCATGAAGAGGATGTACAATCATATGCAACAAAATATACTAGAGCAACACGAAAAAGAAAGGGTTAGCAACTAGATGCAACATACAGTACGCAAACTAATTAACTAGAGGTACGCAGGTCATCATACGCAAACTAACAAAGTAGCGTTACGCAAGTTCGGCAGGGACCGTGGACATCACAAAGTTTCATCGCTACAAAAAGTATACAAGTTCAACCGACACATATCATCATCATCGACATCATAAATCACTAGAAGTTCCATCCTTCCATATCATCGAGGATGGACCCTAGCTTCTTGAATGGCGTGAGGTCTAGACGTTGCATGCCTATGCGAGTTCGGACATCAGCTCGCGATATAGGGTCGTGGTGGAACATCCCCTTCTCATCTACGACTTCTTTCATGATGATCGTCGCAATGTCCCTTTGGATGCGAAAGAAGTCATCTCTAAGTTTATAATCCGCTTCTCCATGAGATTCTAGCCACTTGTGGATATGATCATCATTTCTGCTTGTCACGCGAAGCTTTTGGTGATCCGTGTTGAACTAAATCATGAGATGGACGATGTAGAATCCATCCTTCTTGCTTGGTTTTGGGACATGGATGCAGGAGAAGTTAGTTTTATGCGCGAAACCCATCTTCTTGTTCCTTTGTTTCCTGATCTGCATGTGGCCAACTCTAATGCTGGAGCCTTGGAGAGCATCATCTAGAATATTCATTATGTGGGTGTAGTCCTTTTTCTCGTAGTCTCTGGAAGGGTCAAAATACACGGTGTGGAAGACTTGCGGGTAAAGAACGATAAGGACGGCGCGCCCATTGCTGCGGGGAAAAGACACCTCAAATTATTCCCCATATGAGCGAGAAGGAATGATTGAAATGTATGAAAGGGTTGTCCAGAACTGACTTACTTTGGATGATAAGGCACGAGGACAATTTCCCGGTCCTTATTCTGTACCATGAAGTTTTGGAGGTAGTCCCTAGCAGTTTCACGCTCAAAGTCGCCGAGACTCAAGAAAGACTCGTGCATGTAGTACGGATCCGCCACACAGATTTGCGAGACTTCTTCACTCTTCATGACGGAGCTCATATGTAGCGCAAAAAGGCGGATGATTGTTAAATCGAGCCGCCTTGTCAGAAACATCTCAAAGATATGGTCAAACCGCAGGAAGAACACCTCCGCGGGCCGTGTCTCACCGTAGCACTTCCCCTCAGGCACACGAGCCGCATATGTCGGATATCCTGGATCCTTTGAGGCTAGTAGGCTTTTCTCAGTCGACAGCACATGGTCGTGCAGTCTCCTGAGATCCCCTGATAGTGCCTCCAGCGATTTCGGCGGTAGCATCGGCTCACCCGTGAGATGGAACTGGCCGCACCTTTCACGGGTACACGCTCTTGAGAATCCATCGTCTGGCTGCTATGTGCTCTGGCTTGTTTGGAGGAAGTTATCTTCCCCGATCTCTTCCTCTCCTTTTTCTTGGGCACACCTTCCAGACCCTTCCTTAACCCCTACCCCAGGGTTCCTGGGCTAAGCACGGTACGACCCCCGGCTAGTTGAGCCTGTGTTGAGGCGGCATCTTCAGGTGTGTCCTGTGAGGAATTCATGAAGAGACTTTTTGCAATCCTTCCAACGACCTTCATCCATATCCTCATTAGCATGCTGATAGCCCGATTCATCATATGGTTGACTCATCATATCCATGTCACAGTCATACGCATTTGTATTGAGGAAACCCATAGGGTCGACCTCCGTCTCATCATCCATTCTCTGTTCTACAGGACCGATTACATCAGCCAGTACTATTGCACCCCCTTCATCACGTCGTCCGCCGCTCTCACTCGGCACTACAGGAGCTGGTAATTGCGTAGGCGGGGTGGTGGTCTCCGCACATGCTTGTTGATGTGTGGTTATTGGTGTGCTCTCGGCCGGCTGCAGACGAATAAGATTCTTCGGCCATAGCAGCACCCAACCCTTGCAGCTTCCAATCCGCGGCGGGGTCTCGTCGTCCTCTCCCACATGTTGTACTGGAGGAGGCAAAGCCTCGTGCCCCGATTTCACACTGGACAAGCTAACCTTTAAGTGCCCAGCGGGGATCGGCTGGTTGTGGAACGTGGGTTTCAAGGGGTTCAATATCATCCCCTTTCCCACGTCCACCTTCTGGCCTTTGATCAAGTAGAGTATGGTGTACGGGGTTTCTTCGCCCTGCAAACACATATGTCTGTGGCGTAAAACATCCGAAAGGCAACGAAAATGGAATATTCTATATATATATATATATATATATATGTTGGTGCGACATGTAATTACCGTGATGGCGTCGAGCTGAGCCAAAGACGAAGGCCCACCTAGCGCGCCAGAGACCGGGGACGGGCTGGTATGAGCGGGAGCGACTGCGAGAGGAGGCCTGGTTGCGTGAGCAAGTGATGGTGCGGTGTTGTTGTTGTTCATGGAGTTGCTCCCGACGAAACTGGGCATCGGGAAATCATGTACCGTCTTGTATGGATTTTCCTTCGTCCAGTGGATGATAGCTGGAACCAAGTTAGTAGCGAAATCATTTCTGCAGGCAGTTACAGCTGCATTGACTGCCTGCTGTAGCAACTCATTTTTCTCCTCGACTGTTTTTTCCGCATCCTCAGCTGCTTTTTCCTCGACCGCAAGCTTCACCTTCGCGTCGATGTCCGCCTGACTAAACTTCTTTTTCTGCTTCTTGGCCTCCAGGCCCTCGTTGTAAAACACCTTCCACGTGGCGCCGTCTCCAGCGCCGTGCACACGACCATATTGCGGCCGCTGGCCCAAAGGGAGTCCCTTAAGTTCGTTCAAGGCCTGGTTGAGAGGGGTGTCCCACTTGGGCCTCATCGGAGAAGTAGGGCTTTCGGCTGCAAGCTGGTGTTGCTTCTCCGGTAGTCTAATCAATTTCCTCGTGATCTGGTCCGTGTAAAAAACCTTTTTTTCCTTGTCCCACTTGTAGCGGGCCCTGATGAAGTCACGCTCCAAGGGGTTGGTGAACTTCGCGAAGGGGTCTGGGAGACCCGCGGCTTCACGTTCCGCGTCCTCCTTATCCCATATGGGCCTTTTATCGAGGTAGCCACGGCTTCCGAGGCGATGCTTCCCCGTGTTCCTTTGCTGAAGGCTCTTGAATTTCGCAGCCTTAGCCTTGGCTGCCTCGGTAGCGCAAGTGTCCTTGAACTTTTCAAACTCCTCTTCCGTAAGTGTCGGATTTTCCTCCAGAATCTTGGACAGGGGTTCCTCAGCCTCAATAGCTCGTTTCACCCTCCCTTTCTAGGAGGCCAAATCATTGCTGAACATGCCCATGGCGTGATTGTTAATCTTTTTCATCTTTGGATCATCCCACGGTTGTTCTATGTTATCATCCCGGTCGGGAACTTGAATCTGTTGTGCAACTTCTTTAGGAGCAACTGCGTCAAATGTTCTTTACTCCTTAAGTCATCGTCGTTGATGCTCGCGCATTCCCGTAGGATGCATCCTACTTGGTTCCCATAGCACTTGCGAGGTTCTTCTGGCTCTAATGGCTCAAACTTGCCAGGTGCCATCTTTGTGATCACTAGTCATCCAATCCCTAGTTTGTTAGGTTTTCGTATCCTCTGCTTCTTATGCTTCTTCTTTTCGGTAGCGGCATCGGCGCCAGTACCTTCCCCACCGGTACCTTCCCCGCCGGTCTCGGCGCCGCCATCGGTGCCGGCGCCGTCGGTGTCGATGTCGGCGTCAGTACCATCATCGAGGCCGACCTGCAAACCTTGCTTAGTAGTCAAATAGTCGAGGTACTCTTGTTCACCCTCATAATCCATCTCGTCTGCATTTTGGTCAGAAGGCCCAGTTTCTTCGTTGTTCGACATGTTTCCTATGATTAAGTCTCCTCGTTTATTTCTAAAAGTATGAAAAAATGAGAAATGACATAAAAAAGAAATCTATGTGCCAGCACTCGATATGCCTACTATCTAGCACAAATCATGCCAAAATTCACGGAAAATTTCGGCATGACCTTTGCTAAAAAAATGGACATATCGAGCGCCTGAAATTCACCGAAACGGAAATGAATCAACATTCCGGCGTAACATAGGCCACTTGGATCATTTACCAAAATTGAACCAAAACATCACATGTCCAAATGACATGTCCAAATTCCAAACATGACATGTCCAAAACATGACATGTCCACATATCACATGTCCAGTTCAAATTTGCATATAAATCCAGCCTACCTAAATTTGCTTTAACAAGGGATGTTGATTTGGACAATTGCTTAAATGCTGCCTTTTCTTTTAACTACAATTGCTTAACCCTAAATTTCTATCCTATTTTAAAACCTAGCTAAATTCATAACGAAATAGATAACCTAATTAACCTACTGCCCTAACTAAAACCTAAGTAAATTAACCAAAGAACCCTAGCTAGCAGAGAGGGGGGGGGGGTTTACAGAGGGTGCAGGGGAGAGGAGGCAGGCCCGACAACGGCCGAGGTTGGGAGGGGAGGAAGCAGAGGAGGGAGGCGTGGCGCGTCGGGGTCGGGGGCGAGGGCTGGGGTCGGGGGCGAGCGCCGGGGCCGGGTTGGGGGCGAGCGCCGGGGTCTGGGACGAGCGCCGGGGCGCGGCAGTGCGACAGGGAAGAGAGAGTGGGGATTTGGGGGGAAAAGAGGCGGGATGAAGCAGGGAGAGTGAGGATTTTGGGTTAAGTGGACGTAGCAGTAGCGCGTTTAGACCAAACGCGCTGCTACTACCTTGACTAGCTTGACTAGCTGTAGCGGTTTTATATGGAAATCGCTACTGCTAGCTTGACTAGCTGTAGCTCTTTTTCAGTAAACCGCTACTACTATAACCAGTTTTCCTTTTTCTTTTCCTTTATTTTCTCTCACTTTTTTTTCCGAGAGCAGTGAACGAAGGGAAGGCGATATATATTGCATCATTTGACGGTTAAATATGTATACAAAATAGGAGCATATATATTACATCATTGGACCCATGCATAATAATGGCTAAGTGTGTATACAAAATAGGAACATATATATATATATTACATAATTTGATCGATAACATACGGTTCCTCAGCGTTGACGTTTTCGTTTTTGAGTCAGCTTCTTTCCCTTCTTGTTCGTCGAAGAATAATTGAGCCCCTCATTGTGACTTTGCCTTTTCCATGGAGTATGATTTTTCTTAGGTAATGTAGTATTGATTCTTCTTTTGACATATACTTCATCATCATCGTCATCTTCCCTCATTGGGTTGCCGTACTGATCATGGTCTTCCTCGTTGGCGACTCCATCCATTCCAATTATGTTCCTTTTGCCTCTTCTCACGACAACACGGCTGGGATTGCGCGGGTCGGTTATGAAGAAGCATTGTGTCACGTGCTTAGCGTGTACCCATGGCTCGTTTTTTGCGATAGCGTTCACGATAGCGCTCTTGGCGTCGGGTATAGTCATGGTAGTGAAAATCCAGTTTTCTCTTTCGACATTCTTAGCCCATCTGACACGGAACATCGTCGTGTTGTGCAGTCCAGAGTAGTCAAGCTCCCAGATCTCCTCGACCCTTCCATAAAATCGTTCAGTTGCACCGTTGTCGCTGCCGGTCATGCATTCCATCATCACCCCTGAGTTCTGATCATCACTGTCCATATCTTTGGCCTCCGTGTAGAACGTGTATCCGTTGATATCATATGCCTGAGAGATTACGAGGTTGGGCAAGGGGCCATGTGCTAAGGCGTATATGAGCAATCCGTCCTTAGAGCCCTCCTCCGGGGGATTAGCAATAATATGCTCTTTGAACCAATGCAGGAAAGTGGAGTTGTGCTCTCTAGTAACTTCGGCGTCCATCCTGCATACCCCCCGGTCACGATACATCTTTGTGATAATTTCTTTGTGCAGTGCCACGAAAGGATCTACCTCGTCTAGGTGTTGTAGCACTACCAAGTTTGCTTTGTCAAAGTCGTTGCGTCGATCTGAGTATGCCACGTGCAGTTCCCTGCGACCGTTGGAGTGACCTTCTCCTTCGAGCCTCCCATCGTGCTTGTTAACGGGCAAACCGACACTAACACCAGGCGGCTGCAGGTCTGCGCCATATAGACAATTCTCACAGAAAGAGATGCACTCTTGTGTCAGATAGCCCTGGACGATGCTTCCATCTAGACGGGACATGTTACAAACTAATCCTTTGATGATCCCATTCATCCTCTCAAACGGCATCATGTTGTGCAGGAATGACGGCCCCAGGTCTATTATGTCGTCCACAATATGGACACACAGATGCACCATCACGTCAAAGAATGTGGGCGGGAAGTACATGTCAAGCTCATTCAGTATCACAACAATCTCTTCCTGTAGCCTTCGGAGCTGCTTCACACTGATCGACTTTCGAGAGATGACGTTGAAAAAGTTGCAGAGACCAATAAGCGTGTCGCGGACGTGCTTGTCCATTATCCCTCTAAGGGCAACAGGTAGTATCTGCGTCATCATCACATGACAGTCATGGGACTTCATCCTGTTGAACCTTTTCTTGTCCGTGTCTAGATATCTGCTTATCTTGCCACAGTAACCGGAACTAACTTTGACTCCGGTAAGGCACTTAAAGAATTGATCGATCTCAGCCTGACTTAAGGTGAAGAAAGAAGGGGGGCAATAATCCTCTTTCTTTATTTTCTTGCCCTTCTTCTCCCATGCCTCTGTCTCCGTCTCTGTCTCGTCTGACAATTTACGGGGCGGCATGTGCAGATCTTCCCTGATATTCAAATCTTGCAAGTCTTTTCTTGCCTTCGGCCCATCCTTGGTCTTATCCGGCATGTTCATCAGTGTCGCGAGCAAGCTCTCAAGGACATTCTTACAGATATGCATTTGATCAAGGCAATGAGGTGTATCGAGTTTGTGCTAGTACTCCAAGTCGCAGAACACAGACCTCGTCTTCCATACCTTCAGCAGCGGCTCCGGCGCCTTTCTCATCGTCTTTCCCAGCGTGGGGCACTCCTTCCAGTTTTTCAACAGCTCATCGATTTCGGCACCGCTCCGCTTACGTGGAGGTCCTCGATGCTCAGCGTGACCATTGAATAGATCTCCACAGTTTCTCCATGGGTCGTCTTGTTCGAGCCATCTTCGATGCCCCATGTACACGATTTTCCTAGACCCGCCATCTTTCCTTGACGTTAGCTGCTGAGACGTTGTATCATCCATGCACCGCGTGCATCCACAATATCCATGGCACACCTGGCTTGCGACATATCCGTAATCGAGATAGTCCTGCACCGTCGTGATCAGCGCGGCTCTCATGTAGAAATACTCGCCTTTGCTGGCGCCGCCATTATCGATCATCTCTTCATCTTGCCCCGTGTCATCATTGCCTGCCCCGTCGGCGACCTCAACATCGTCATCCTCATCTTCAATTATCCACCGAGTATAGCCATCCATGAAACCAGTCATGAGCAGGTGCGCTTCGACACGACCATCATCGTGGGGGTCGAGCCAAACTATTCCTTTGCATTTTTGACACGGACATAAAACCTCTGTCCGGTTATTTTCTTTCATGTCCTGCACCGCCGACCGCAACCACCTGTCCACCATCGTTCCACTGACCATCGTCAACTCTGCACGGTAATAATAAACAAATTGATTATAAAAATGCGTGCATGCATCAAAGTCATACAAAAATTCGGCATGACCTTCCTTAAAAATAGGACATATATAGATCTAGAGTTTGCTCGGAATTCGCTGAAACGGAAGTAAATCGACATTTCGGCAAAACATAGGTAACTCAAAAGCACAATTTGGCGTCAACTCATGCCACACACACAATTTCCATAAACATATCACACACACATAAACATATTTCCATTTTGCAAAAGCATGAAATTTTAATCACCTCTATCTCGAGATCGAGCACACGGTGGAGATGATGATGTAGGGAGATCAAAAGTGCACAAAGCTCTTCTTGACAAAGATAGATCTAGTTAGGGGGCAAATAGGTCACTTAACTAAATGCTACATCTACCTAGCTAGCTAATTTGGGAGGAGACAACTTCAACTAGTGGAGGGGGAAGGAAAAAGAGAAAGGAGATGCATTAATGGAGGTGGTGTGTAGTTAGGTAGGAGTAATGAAGAGAGAGAAAGGTAGGTAGAAGAGGGAGAGTAATGGGGGAGAAGTATTGAGGAAGAAGAAGAGTGAGAGTGGGAGGATGTGGGAGGTAGGGGAAAGGGAAGAGAGGAGATGGGGGAGGGGAGGACGGGTGGGGAAAGGTGGTGGGTTGGTGCGGCTTAGCAGTAGCGCGGGACGTAAAACGCGCTGCTGATAAGAAAGTAGCAGCAGCGCGCTTTCCGCACAAGCGCTACTGCTAATCGGGACCAACAGTGTGCCCAATTTGAAAATTAGCAGCAGCGACCTCAGAAAAAGCGCGCTACTACTATAGCTTTAGCAGTAGCGCGGCTCGCGACAATGCGCTGCTGCTAAATGTAGGTTGGTGGACACTGCCGGTCGATATTTGTAGCAGCGCGAGTTATACCGCGCGCGCTACTGCTAACCCCTTGTCAGTAGCGAGTTTTGCACACCCGCGCTACTGCTAATTAGCAGTAGCGCTTCTTTTTGAGCCGCGCTGCTGCTAAGATTCTGTGTATAAGGTTTTCCCTAGTAGTGAGAAGCTTCTACGCCCGCCCGCCCGAATCCACTTCCCCGCTGGCTCGCAGGCACCGAAAACCCCAATGGCAGAACCGACTGACACGCAGAGCCGCGATTGGAATTCCCTCCCCGATGTTCTCTTGGAGCAGATCTGTAATCGTATGGACCTACTTAGCACCGTCCGTCTGGCCGCATGCTCGGTGTCTTTGTACCGTCTACTCGTCTGCAACCGGCCGGCTCTTTTCAAGACACCCTGCTTGCTGATGCCCGATTCTCACAGGTGGCCCAGACACCGACTTGACGATCCTACGGAGGTTGCCGTGGTGCCCCTCGACATGCTACCACTACCCGTCCACCTGTCCTTCATGCGCGGCCACTACTGGGCGGGCATGAAGGCCAACTGGATCGTCCTCATCCACCAATCCGGTAGTCCGTGGCGTCTCGTGGATATCTACACCCAGTGAGAGATCACCCTTCCATCATTGGATACCGCCGCCATCGAGCCTCGCGACCCGCCGGACACTCGTTCCTACTATGCACGAGACGCGTCAAGCTTTTGGCTCGACCTCTGTTTGCTGAAAGTTGTAATCTACGAAGTGCCCACACCATCAGAAGACTACATGGATTACAAGCTCATTGCCTTGTTCAACATGGGATTAGTCTATCTGGAATCCGGTTGCCATACATGGTTATGGCTCATCATCAATCCTGTTGAGGCAACATTTCTGTCTGATGCTATAGTGCACGATGGCATCGTTTACGCGGTCGACGCACAGATTGGCTGCCTATACTGGTGGAATCTATCGTCGTGTAATTGTTCTATCTCATCTCATCTTTACCTTATGAATACGACTGCCTGTTCATTGTTACAAATTTAGAATACATAGTATGTCTATAACCACATCACTGCTATATGTTCCTCTCATTTGCTAGATTTTTATGACCACACATGTTATTGTTAGAGTTGATATGAGAACAATTGGCATCTAATGATTGTTAAAATACATATTATGAGCATAACATCATGATTGCTATATGTTACTCTCGTTTACAAGATTTTTATAACAACGCATGTTATTGCTTAGAGTTGATATGAGAACAGTAGTAGTAAGTGCTATGGTAGAATATGAGTAGGCTCTGTCATAGCTGTTTTCCTCTCATTGTTACATGATGTTTGAACCATGACATATTTCTAGAATATGAAAGCCATTGGCTTACTTTTTTAACTTGGCGTATGATTATGACCATAGCATTGCAATTCTCTGTCTATGATATGTGTCACTGTTATAATAATCTTAATTCCACACATACTCTGAACATGATTTTTTATTTTTGTCCTTTTGGTCTCCAATTTGAATTGTTGCAGCAGACGCAAATGCGCTGGCCTTCATGATTCCAGGATCTGGAATCATACCAGCCGATGGGTGGTGCACTACAGGAAACAGCTACTTTGCCGTCTGCCATGGCGGACGGCAAAGGCTCGAAAGGCGGACGACAAAGACCTTTGCCGTCAGCCGCGGACGGCAAAAGGCTCCGGCAAAGAAGGCTACGGTAAACAGCTGCTTTGCCGTCTGCTTCCTGGCGGCGGACGGCAAAGGCTCTTTGCCGTCAGCGGCGGACGGCAAAGGGGGCGGACGGCAATAATTGCGCTGTCAGTCCGTTAAGTGGCTAACGGCAGACCTTTGCCGTCCGCCGCAGACGGCAAAGAGCCTTTGGTCTTTGCCGTCCGCCTTATGATGTCATCTACACGTCACTAGATGGCAGGTTCTTTGCCGTCTGCCACTGATGGCAAAGTGCAGGTTCTTTGCCGTCTGCCACGGACGGCAAAGTCTTTGCCGTCTGCCACTGTAGGCAAACTGACCAAATGGGTCAGCTCCCAGGAAGCACAGTTGGCTGCCACGTGGCTTCTTTGCCGTCCGCGGCAGACGGCAAAGAGCTCTTTGCCGTCGGTGGCAGACGGCAAAGAGCCTGCATATTGTCTGTTTTTTCTGTTTTTTATTAAATCCCACAATTTGCAGCACATATCACATATATAAGTTTCATATCCAGCACATATCCAACACATATCTAGCACATAAGTTTCATATCACATATCACATCAGTTTCATCCATACACATTGTTCATACATAAGGAAGTTCCATCCATACACATTGTTCCATCCATATATATATTACAATGCAAAGTGTCATGAAGATAGCAAGCTAGATACAATGCAAAGTTTCATCAAAGGAAAAGCAAGCACTCCATCATAGCAAGCTAGCTTCCATCAAGTGAATGAAATCTGCAAAATGGTAAATAAGAAAGTTAGAAATAGGTGACTAGAACAAGAAGAAGACTAGAACAAGAAGAAGACTAGAACAAGAAGTATATGTCATTTATGAGCTAACTTAGGTGAAATGGATCATATATGAGCTAACTAAGTTGAAATGGGTTGTTTATGAGCTAACTTAGTTGAAATGGATCATTTATGAGCTAACTTAGTTGAAATGGGTCGTTTATGAGCTAACTAAGGTGAAGGGCATCGTTTTTGAGCTAAGTAAGGTGAAATGGGTCATTTTGGAGCTAACCTAGGTGAAATGGGTCATTTTAAAGCTAACGTAGGTAAAATGGATCATTTAGGAGCTCATCTACGTAAAATGGGTCATTTTAGAGCTAATTTAGTTGAAATGGATCTTTTTGAGCTAACTTAGGTGAAATGGATCATTTAAGAGCTAATTTAGGTGAAATGGATCGTTTTTTAGCTCACTTAGGTCAAATGGATCGTTTATGAGCTAAATTAGTTGAAATGGATCGTTTATGAGATAACCTAGGTAAGATGGGTCATTTTGGAGTTAACCTAGGTGAAATGGGCCATTTTAAAGCTAACGTAGGTAAAATGGATCATTTAGGAGCTAATGTAGGTAAAATGGGTCATTTTTGAGCTAACTTGGATGAACTGCATCATTTATAAGCTAACCTAGGTAAAATGGGTCATTTTGGAGGAAAATAAGCTAACTCTAGGTCATTATGGTAAGCATATTGGAGGAAATAAAGCTAAGTCTAGGTCTTTATGCATTTGTTAAGCAAAACACTAGAGAAACTTACCGTGATCAGGGAGGTGTAGGAGCGGGGTGGCTAGTGCCGCTACCTGGAGAAGGATCGTGCGATGCGTTTCTGGAGTTAAGCTGCACCAAAGATCATTTCCAATGTCTCGTTAGCATTACGACACTCAAATGTTAAGACTACCAAGTAATGTCCATTCAAACTAAACTCACCGTGCTCCCAGGAGCAATCACTGGCATCGGCGGAGCGGGCTGACCGGACTTCTCGCACACAGACTGCACATTTGGTTTTCAGAACAGAGTCATACTAGTTAGTAATGAGACTCAAATGTTAAGACTAGCAAGTAATCTGCAGAAGAAACTTACCACAAGGAGCTCGTACATGGCCCTTGCCTGCATGTCATTCCGTGCCCTCTCCTCCTCCATCATCTTTCTCGTCCTCTCCTCCATCTCCCGCTGCCTCTCCGCCGCCTCCGCCAGAAGTTTCTCCGTTCTATCTCTCTCAGTCTGTATAGCAGCCTGCAACACCACTCACATGACCATTTGTAATCATTGATGGAAGCGCACACAATGTAATGGAGAAAGATAACTGAGTACGTATCACTAACCTTGATGGCGAGTTGCACTGGCCGTTCACGAGGCCTTATCTCAGGAGCGGAGCTCGACTGGCGCGCCTTGATCTCCGGGAGAGTGCTAGGACAACGGATAAGTCCATCTCCAATGGCTATGGAGCCATGGGACCTCCCGCCACCAGATATCATCACCAGCTCTGGATCAATGGGACCCTGGCTCGGGTTAAAGTCCTCCCCTTTCCTCGCCTTCCCCTCATCTCTATATCTCACGAGCTTGTTGTGGGAGGAGATGTTGGTGAAGTTGTTTGCATCATCGAGGTCAGACTGAGAGAAAGCCTTGACTTTCTTGTAAGAGCCAGTGTGGGCCATGGCATACAGGTCGTACACCTCTGGCACCTTATCCGCCTTATTGTGGCGTGCCTGAAAGAGAGAAACAATGAAAATTAGTAATTAAAGGGCTCAAGCTAGCATGATGAATGAATTGCATGAATCATGAAGCAAACCACATACCCAGTTGCGCCCGAACTGATATAAGTTGGAGCTGCCTTGATGGTGTGGCACACCTTCCATTTGGGCACGTTTGTCCTTGGCCTGGTTGTGGAGGGCTAGCCATTCTTGTGAGCACCACTCATCGACCAACACCTCCCAACAATCCATCCGATCCGCACACCATCTCGGAGGCGCCTAAGTTAGCAAATAGAAACTTGAGCGCTACGGCTAAGAATTACTAAATGAAGGAACTTAAGTAGAAGGCCTTAAGAATTACCTTCATGTACTGCTCCTTACTCAGGAACTTATCGCGGCACGCCGGCTTGGTCTTCTTGATACCACGCAAGGCGTAGTAGTCTCGAACAGCCTGCACCCGAGCCTCGTGCCGTAAGTTCTGGAGTAGGCGCTTGCAGACGTTCTGGATAACATTTGCGCAGTCCTCCTCGTATCCCTCCTCACACCTGTAGAATGTCTGCAATCAAATGAGACAATATTGATTAGTACAATTAATAACTAGCTAGTTGAAGATTTTGAAATGTGTAAAGGAGAAATTACCCAGAACGTCCTGATCACCATGTCTGCCCTCGTGTCGCACACGACACCGTCGATAATGACATCCGGCGGGGCCGGGGCAGCCACGTAGTGCTCCCAGCTCAACCCAAGCTCTGGAAGCCGACCCTCACCAGGCAACGTGACAAACCCCGGGAAGTTTTGCCGGCAAAGAACTCCAAGGACGGAGTTGGGCCGGCGGACACTATGATGGTGGTCCCAACCCCTGCAGCATGACAAGGCCAACGCATTAGTTATTTGAAGAAACGTGAATGCAGAAGGTACAAAAATATTAAATGCACTTACGTACCTCTCCCCATCAGGGAAGATCAACCACCTCTGCTCGCGGGTCGCCGGCACGGACGGGAGCCGTGTAGCACCACGCTGGTAGACGGTGCCACCCTCCTCCTCAAGATCAGTCGGCTCCCCGCCATCATCAGCATGGCCACTCGGCTCCTCGGGCTGATCCGGCCAGGTACCCCATCCGGACGTGTGCTCCTCCGGGGTCTCGTGGGCCGAACTCTCGTGGGCCGAAGGCCAGTCGACCCGAGGCTCGTGGGCCCAAGACCCGTGGACCGGAGGCTCGTGGACCGGAGTCCGTGTAGCCTCCTCCTCGGACGAGTCCACCCTAGCAGTCACGTGCTCGGGTGAAACAGCTGGGGGTGGCGGCGAGGAAGGCGCCCTAGCAGTCACCCTACCTCCTCTCCCGCGACCACGTGCCCCACCTCCTCTCTTCCTACCTCGTCCCCTGCTGGGCACCGCGGTGGACGAAGAAGGGCCCGGCGGTGTGGACATACTGTCCAGCAACGCTCGGCGAAGAGGTACGTCTGGAATCGAAGACCTCAGACCACGCGCCGAGGAAGAAGGGGCCTTGGCGCGCTCCCGACCAGCGCCCACCATCTTTCAACACCTGCCATGACAAACAGTAAACGAAATTAGTACAACATAAAAAAAAGACCGACATGAATAATAATATGTGTATCACTTAAGTGTATCATCATCAAGTACAACATTAAAAATTTAATACCTGACACTACTAATAATCTCAATCAGTATCATCAATAAATGCATAATCATCATCATCACTATAATCAATGACGGGCTCATAGGGTTCAGTGGCATCAACATGTGCAAGGCCACCTTGATGTAATCGGTCAAGCAATGACAGGTCATCCGCAGCAGTAACCTCTTCTTGTTCCGGCTCTTCTTGTTCCTCCTCTGGGGTGATGTCGGATTCACTGTCGCTGTCTACTTCAATGTTTTCGGGTGAAGTATAGCGGTTCTTGAAACGCTTTTTGGAAAGACGTGTCTCTTGGAAGAATTCTCCTTCATATGTGTCTGGGTTAATGTGAGGTTCATAATCCTCTTCCTTTGGGGGAGATAGTCTAGCACGTGGCGGCACTTCATAAACGACATCCCAACCTTTCAGATTTGGATTAGTTCTTCTAGTCTCCTTCGGCTGAAACCAATAACATTTGAAGACTACGACATTCGGTGGGTTTTCACCATAGAATAGAAGTTCATAAATTGCTTCAACTCTCCCATAATACTCGGTACCTCCTTCGCCGATAGCAGATACACAACAATTTGTAGACTTTCGGTCGGCCATAGATAGCTCTTTGCCATAGGTACGAAAGCGATACCCGTTGATGTCGTATTTGTCAAATGAACGGACCTTATAGTCAAAACCATTAGCGACTTGTCTCAATTCGGCGTCCATAGACTCTGAATTAGCCTACAAGTTTAATATGAAAGGATTGTTGCATTACGCACAAATTAGCGAATGAAACCGGGATAGCCGCCTACAAATTAGCCTACAAGTCTAATAGAAATTACCGTTTGTTTGAACCAAGAGATGAAACCGGGATAGCCGCCACCTTGCTTTGCGAGAAGCTCATACTCTTCGACAGAATCCTTTTGGATCACCGCTCCATACGAGAATAAGGCGACGTATCGACTGTATGAAATATCCAGGAATAAGAGCAGTTCAAAGGAAATAGAAGTTGCGAAACTATGTACCGAGAACTTACTCGATGTACGGCCGCACTTCTATCAGGTTGTTGAAGATATACAACGAAATGGTCCGCCATTGTTCGTTATCCAAAGATACTGGATTTGAAACACTGGCTGGTGCGAGATTCCCTTTGAATAGGCTGAGGTTGGATCCACCCTTTTTAGGGTCGTCAGCATTGTACCGAGGCTTCGGATTATGCAAATGACGATTTTTGGCTTCGTAGTGTGCTGTCACGAAGTTTGCCGCCTCCTCAGTGATGAATGCCTCAGCCATCGATGCTTCAATTCTACGTTTATTTTTACATTTTTGTCGAAGCGTCTTCTGCATCCTCTCAGTTGGGTAGCACCAACGATTTTGCACGGGCCCCCCCAATCTTGCCTCGGTCGGGAGATGCAAAATCAAATGTTGCATTGGATTAAAGAAGCCCGGTGGAAAGATCTTCTCTAACTTGCAGATCAACTCCGGCGCCAACTCTTCCATTTCTTCTAGCACGCCAGGCGATAGTTCTTTCGCACAAAGAACACGGAAGAAATAGCTGAGTTCTGCCAGTACTAGCCATTCATCCTCAGGGATGAAGCCACGCAACATCACCGGCATTACCCGCTCAATCCATATGTGCCAATCATGACTCTTGAGACCAAATATCTTCAATTTATCAAGACTGGCTCCCCTCTGTAGATTCGCTGCATACCCATCGGGGAACATCAACTGCATTTTCACCCACAAGATAATTTCCCTCATAGCCGGCCTTCCAAGATTGAACCATGCCTTTGGCTTCGTCCAGTTCTGCTTTCCTTTCGGTTCTTTCATGTTTTGTAACGGCCTATCACATAGCGCCTCCAGATCGACTCTAGCCTTAGTATTATCCTTTGACTTCCCATCTATGCCGAACAATGTACCAAAAAGTGCCTCGGCGATATTCTTCTCAGTGTGCATCACGTCGATGTTGTGTGGGCAAAGGAGGTCTTTGAAGTAAGGCAGATCCCATAAGCATGTTTTGTGAGTCCAGGCGTGCTTAGAATTATACCCCTTGAAGTACCCTGGACGCTCGGGATCTGGCTCGAGAGCGTTTAACTGATCCAGGGTCTGTTGGCCTGTCAATGCATGTGGTGCAGAGTTTTTGACAACTCTACCTCTGATGAAGTTCTTCTTGTCTTTCCTGAACTTATGGCGAGGATTCAGGAACTCTCTATGCATGTCGAAGCAAGAAAACTTGCGACCGGCCTGAAGCCAACGAAACTCAAGAGCTCCCTTGCATGTGGGGCACGGGAACCTTCCATGCACACACCAGCCAACGAATAGCGCATACGCCGGCAAGTCATGCGTCGAGTACATGTACCAGACACGCATTATGAAGTTCCGTTTGCTATAGGCATCGTATGTCTTGAACCCATTATCCCAGGCTTCTTGCAATTCGTCCTTAAGCGGTTGCATGTACACATTCATATTTTTCCCCGGATAGTTGGGCCCTGGAATTATCAACGTCAGGAAAATGTTCTTTCTTTGCATAATCTGTCCGGGGGGGAGATTGAGTGGAAAGACAAATACGGGCCAACAACTGTATTGGGCTGCCGTCATACCAAACACACTGAACCCATCCGTGCTGATGCCGACTCGAGGATGCCTCGGATCTGCCGCTTTGTCACCATGTAATTCATCAAACTTTTTCCACGCAACACCATCCGATGTGTGTACAATCATCAGATTCCCATCTGCATCTAGTTCGGTTCTTTTGCCCGTTTTGTGCCATGTCATCTGTCTGGCCGTCTCTTCGACCATGAAAAGACGTTGAAGTCTTGGTACGATTGGCATATACCGAAGAACACTAACGGGGATTTTGGTCTGTGTCTTCTCACCCATACCGTTGTCTACCACAACATACCTGGAAGACTTGCAAATGGGACAATAGTTCAAGTCCGCATAGTCAAGCCTAAACAAGACACATCCTTTCTCACAGGCATGTATCTTATCATAGGGCATCTTCAGTGCACGGAGGATTTTGTCCGACTGGTATAGGTTTGCAGGCATTACATGGCCTTTGGGTAGAAAGCGTCCAAATACTGTCATCATTGCATCGTAGCATTCTCTGCCCAAGTTGAACTGAGCCTTCAGAGCCATTACTTGTGAGATGGCATCCAACTGACAAAGCTCAGTGTGCTCATGGAGCGGACGTTTTGAAGACTCCAACATTTCATTGAAGGCCTTTGCAGATTCCTCCATCTCCTCGTCCGAATCCCGAGCATCATCAAAGTCTTGCACCATGTTTTCCATCCCGGTACCATGCTCGTCGGTGCGACGACGATCCACCTCAGCTCGGTCACGTTGGGCAGACTCACCATGAAATGTCCACACCGTATAATCGGGCGTAAAACCACTCTTCTGCAGGTGTTTGCCCATTTCAGCCTCTGTCCTCTTTTCCCAATTGCCGCACCGTAAACAGGGGCACCAGGTTTTCCTCTGGCCATTTGCAAATGCGGCTCGCACAAACCCCTTGGTTTTTGTGAACCATTCAGTGCTCCATTTGTTCTGACCAGTGTGACCGGTGTACATCCACGCACGATCACTCATCTTGACTTTCAGAGCTACTAGACACACAACAAATATATATATATATATATATATAATTCACCATGTATGTATTCATCAGTTGATCTACTTTGTCAATTTTATTACGTCCATGCAACCTACACTCTAATAGGTAATGATAGGTCCTAATCCCACCCGAGTATGTTTAGATTGGGTTCATTTTCCCATGCTATGCCCGGATCCTACGCAAAATTTCGGCAGCACCTCCCCGCTGTTCTCCTGATACACGTCTCTGCAATAAACAGGGAGGATGTGTACCCGGAGAACAACAGGGGAGGCACTGACGAAATTTATGCGTCGGATCCGGAGCAAAGCATATGGGAAAACGAACCCAATCTAAACATACTCGGGCTGTCCATGGATAGCGTTGGACAATTCGAAAGAATCAAGGTTATAAATATGCAAATGCATGCATATTTATAACTATGACGCTTTCGAACGGGAGACACATATTGGTTACGCATACTGATGATTCAAGACACATATATATCTAGCTATCAAGTTTCATCGGAATAGATCAAATAATTAATGGGGGAGGAGGACATGTCATTTGTGCTCACCCACGAACGAAGGGGCAGAGCTCGTCAAACGCACGGCGAGGTCGTCGAACACCAAACCTCGCAGCGATGAAACAACTGCACATTTAAAACTACCCGATCAACACAATTATATATGATGTTTTTCATAACAAAATCGAAAGATATATGACCTAACTAATAATTCACAAATATATGACCCCGTCGGCTTCTGGAAGGCCAAAGAACACCTTTTCGGGAGGTGTCGGGGGTCGGGGTGTCGTGTCGGTCTCGGGGTGCCGTGTCGGGGTCGGGGTCGGGGTCTCGGGGTCGGGGTGTCGGGTCGGGGTGTCGGGTCGGGGTGCCGGGTCGGGGTCGGTGTGCCGTGTCGGTGTCGGGGTCGGGGTGTCGGGTCAGGCTCGGGGTCGGGGTGTCGGGGTCGGGGTCCGGGTCGGGGTATCGTGGTCGGGGTCTCGGGGTCGGGGTGCCGGGTCGGGGTCGGGGTGCCGTGTCGGTGTCGGGGTCGGGGGTGTCGGGTCAGGCTCGCGGTCGGGGTGTCTTGTCGGGGTGCCGGGTCGGGGTCGGGGTAGGGGTCGGTGTCGGGGTCGGGGTGTCGGGTCAGGCTCGGGGTCGGGGTCTCGGGGTCGGGGTGTCGGGTCGGGGTGCCGGGTCGGGGTGTCGGGTCGGGGTGTCGGGTCAGGGTGCCATCTCGGGGTCGGGGTGTCGGGTCAGGGTGCCGGGTCGGGGTCGGGGTGCCGTGTCGGTGTCGGGGTAAGGGTGGGTGTGGTGTTAGGGTGTCGGTGTCGGGGTGTCGTGTCGGTGTCGGGGTCTCGGGGTCGGGGTGTCGGGTCGGGTTGCCGGGTCGGGGTCGGGGTGCCGTGTCGGTGTCAGGGTCGGGGTGTCGGGTCAGGCTCGGGGTCGGGGTCGGGGTCGGGGTGTCGGGGTCGGGGTCGGGGTGCCGTGTCGGTGTCGGGGTCGGGGTGTCGGGTCAGGCTCGGGGTCGGGGTGTCGGGGTCGGGGTCTAGGGGTCGGGGTGTCGTGTCGGGGTGCCGGGTCGGGGTCGGGGTGCCGTGTCGGGTCGGGGTTTTTTCCCTCTTTTTTCCTTTTCTTCTTGTTCCTATTCTTCCTTTTCTTCCTCTTCTTCTTTTTTCTTCTCCTCCTCCTCTTCTTCTTCTTCCTTTCCTTTTTCCTCTTCTTCTTCTCCTCCTCTCCTCTTTTTTCTTCTTCTTCTTCCTCTTCTTCTTTTTTCTTCTCCTCCTCCTCTTCTTCTTCTTCCTTTCCTTTTTCCTCTTCTTCTTCTCCTCCTCTCCTCTTTTTTCTTCTTCTTCTTCCTCTTCTTCTTTTTTCTTCTCCTCCTCCTCTTCTTCTTCTTCCTTTCCTTTTTCCTCTTCTTCTTCTCCTCCTCTCCTCTTTTTCTCTTCTTCTTCTTCCTCTTCTTCTTTTTTCTTCTCCTCCTCCTCTTCTTCTTCTTCCTTTCCTTTTTCCTCTTCTTCTTCTCCTCCTCTCCTCTTTTTCTCTTCTTCTTCTTCTTTCCTCAAACTAAACTAAGCCTACAACTAAACCTAAACCTAAAACTAAACCTAAAACTACAACTAAAACTAAATCTAAACTAAAACTAAAACTAAAAAGGAAAAAAAGAAAAAAAGAAAAAAAACTGAAAAATGGGGGGCTCACCTGGGGGGTGGAGGAGGCCGGTGGAGGAGGGGGCGGGGCGGTGGAGGAGGCGGCCTGGGGCGGCGGGGGGCCGGGCCTGGGGCGGCGGGGGGCCGGGCCCGGGCGGTGGGGCGCGGGGCGGCGGGGGGCCGGGGCGGTGAGGGCGACGGGGCCCCGGGGCGGCGGCGAGCCGGGGCGGCGGGGGCGACGGGGCGGCGGCGCGCGGCGGGCGGCGGCGTGGGAGGAGAGAAACGGCGAGGGAGAGGGAAGAAGTGAGTAACGGGCGGGGGGTACGGGCCGTTAGGTAGTAGGCTCTTTGCCGTCCGCCCCCCTTTGCCGTCCGCTTTTTTGCCTCTTTGTCGTCTGCTAGCGGACGGCAAAGAGGTGGCCCGTTAAGTTTTTCAAAAACGGGCGGGGGGTGGGGGCCACCTCACTCTTTGCCGTCCGCTGGCCGACGGCAAAGAGCAGGCAGACGGCAAAGAGCTTCTTTGCCGTCTGCCCTTTCTTTGCCGTCTGCTTTTGGGTAGCTGATGGCAAAGAGCTTCTTTGCCGTCAGCTAGCAGACGGCAAAGAGCTGGCAGATGGAAAATTAGCTGATTCCAGTAGTGGTGGTTTATCGCTCGTTCAGCTGACGGCGGTCATTTGATGCTCATTTGCACGTACCAAATTGACCAAACCATTACATCAAACCACATGCAGTACAATGCGTGGGGCGTTCGTGACATTGATGGCTATGGCTGCTTCGTGTTCGAGAAAGATCCTAGCTCTGTTGGGCCAGGCGTATTCAACTGGAGGCGGGTTTACAGCCTCGGCAACCACTCCTTGTTCCTCGGGCTCAATTATCCGATCATCCAACCAATCATCGATCATATCACCGGCGATGATTACCGTGCTATGCAACTTCCATTCGCGAGGGGGGACTGTGTTTACACATCATACCATGGGTTTCATGAATCACCATATCCAGAGATTCGTCGACACACCTTGTTGCCGGATAATCTTCAGTGTGTGAAAGGCATCAAGCGTCCATGCGATGGATGGCTTTTGCAAACCCGACATGCGGCGATGTGGTTCATGCCAACAGCAAATATGCACAACTTGATTCGTGCTGATATCTAGACTGAGCCATGTATTCTGCTGCTGTAGCACGACCCTCTTTTGTTGGATATTATGTACTGTTGTTAGTTTGAAGCACTCCTCTGGTTTGAAGGATAGATACCTTCCTGGGATCAAGTGCATCCTAACTCACCTGCGTAGGATGTACTGATAATGATGATGGAGATGCTGTGCAGAAGCCATATATATATATCAGTTAGGCTTCAAGTGCATACTTGTTAGTTAAACCTATGTATAAATTGTGACACTAAATACGACTAGTAAGTAGTACAGTAGCAGTACTAGTATACGTCGGTCAAATTATTCATCATGTCCACACATTGAATTGACGTGACAACACACTGCGCGTGAGGTGACACAAGAATTCCGACGGCGTGTTCGGGTATTCTGGACTTCAGATTTGGAGTACCACTTATCTGTCGAAATCTTTCATCGTTCACTTAAAACAGTCGATTGATCATACATTGAGTACCATATAACTGGAATTACCGATGCAAGTCGAAGAAGGATTGGCCGGTACTGCCGGCTGGCGTCAAGTTCGATCCCATGGATCAGGAGCTGATCGAGCACCTTGAGGCCAAAGTGAGTGCTGACAGCACGAGATCTCAGTCTCTCATCGATTTGTTCATACCAACCATCAACAGCGAGCACGGCATATGCTACACCCAACCTGAGAAACTTCCAGGTAAGACACCGATCGGCCGTCTACTTGGACAAACATATTCCTTTGTTTATAGCTCTATTTTTCTTTTTAGACGCAGACCTGGTGAAGCAATTACAATTTGACAGTTAATAAAAAGTGAAACAAGTGACTGCAACATGCCAAAGATGTTATGAAAATGCCAACTACGTACACTAAAACCTGTATTCGACAATACTGCAGGTATCACACTGAGTGGCCTAAGGAAGCATTTCTTCCAGCGCAATTCCAGGGCGTTCAAAAGGGGCACGTGGACGCGTCACAAGATACAGTCGGAGTGCGGCATGCACGCGATGTGGCACAAGACCGGCAATACCTTGCCGGTGATGGTCAACGGCCGGCAGACGGGCAGCAAAAAGGTTCTGGTGCTGCACACCAACAAGAACTTCGACCAGCAGAGGACCAACTGGGTGATGCACCAGTACCACCTCGGGGACCTGGAGCAAGAGAAGGAGCGGGAGCTGGTCCTCTGCAAGATTTTCTACCAGACGAACACTAGGGCCAGGAGTAAAAAGATTATAAGTTAGTTTGGTATTGGTAGTTGTACTACCTTGTTGTCCGCAAGTTGGTATTGTTGTTAACGATCTTTTGGTATGAACTTGCATTTGCTTCCAACCATCATGCCGAGGGTCGACGTGGATATAAAGCTGAATCATTTGTTTAGAAACGAATTTTCAGGCACCTGATTTTTATTTGATGGGTAGCATAAGCGCCTGCCGTTTGAATTCCCAGTTCTCCAATTTTTTCGAAACAAGTGCATGCACTTATTATCACGGTGAAAAAACAATATCCCTGCTGCATCCCAGTTATCAGTCTGTACTTGCAGAATTCTCTCGTTTATTGAGCACGTATATTGTTTTTTCAGGTCAAGCAAGTTTCAACTGGGCTGTAGACTGCCCAGGCTTGGTTTTGTTTTTAACAGGCCCAGCCCATGACGACAACGGGACACAAAGATCCAGCAGGTATCTACTGGCCTCTGGCCCGCCAGCGTTAGTTATATTTTGTCTTACAACATCCGCAGGCAGTTTTTTTACTGAATCAAACACAAAGCCCAGTTCTATTTTCCTCTTGAAACGCATGTCCTACATCCGTTTTCTAATCTCTACCTATAGTTTTACTAGTTCATATACACGTATCATTATATTGAAAACACATAAAATTCCCTTTTCATATTTACATCCTTATTTTTGTTGTTTTTTCCCACCCAGCGCTGAATTTTTTACCACTGGTTTTCCCTTAAACCAACTCAATTGTCCCACGTCTTATTTGCTTACAAAAACAAAACGATTTTTTTGGCAAATCTATAAGTTCGTAAAAAAATGTTTATCATTTCGGGATTACAGCAGTTCGGACTCCACCGAAATATGCAAAATAAGGTTGAACTTTTTGACCGTGGTCCTGGGCAGAAAATGGGTTGTAATAAATTACTTAAGAATTAGCAAATGGGCTGCAGATTATTAAAAATAGCAAATGGGCTTTATGTTGTCAGCCATAGATTTGGAGGCTGACTTGTGGGCCTACTAAGTTCATGCGTACACAAGGTTTCTCAAAAAAGAAACTTAGTCAACAATCAAGCGTCAGACCGTTAGATGTCAATCTAACGACAATCGTGCTTCTTCAGTCTATGATCTTCCTGCCCCAGCCGCCCAAACCAGTGCCGTCGGAACCGCCTGCTCCCGCCTCCCGTGGCCGGCTGTACTGCCGGGCAGGCCTCACGGCCCCATCATACTCGCATCCCTGGCCTGTCTATCCCGCTACTCACCCACACCTCCTGTTATCTTCCCGCGACGGCAGCCGAACCAGTCAACCCTCATACTCTCCACCGCGTGGGCAGCCACTGCCGTGTCTTCCCCGGCTCCGTGTCGTTCCCTTCGTAGGCCTCACCGTCGTCCACCACCCTGGTACTCTCGGCACGGCGTGGTTAACTTGGTCAACGAACGCCATCCATCAGAAGTGGACTGTACGTGGAGAGGCTGACAACTGGGTCCACGGCCGCACATAAGGAAATGCCTCCTTATTACGCGCAAAATAATGATTCCTCCACCTGACATCTGGGACCCGCCGGAAGGGCCTCTGTATTTCGTGAAAAATAGTTCCCTCCGCTGACAGGTCAGACACACCAACTATATCTTCGCACGCAAGGAAGTGCCTTCTTTTTGCGCACAAAAAAAATGAATACCCCCTGCCAGCTGGGACCAACCATAGTGGGAGGTTGATTTGTGGGCCTACTAAGTTGACGGGGACGGAGGGCTTTGTCAACTTAGTCAATATATGAACGATTCTAGCTCCAGTGACCGTACGATGTCCATCCAATGGCCGTAGTGCTTCTTCAACCTCTGGTCTTCTTGCTCCAGCCGCCCAAAGCAGCGCCGGTCGTGCCGCATGCTCCTGCCTCCCGTGGCCGGCTGTGCTGCCGCGGAGGCCTCACCGCCCCAATACTACTCCCACCGCTGGCCAGGCCATGCTTCCACTCACCCACTCCCCCTGTTATTCTGCGGCGATGGCAGCCTCACACCGCAGCTGAACCAGTGAACCCTCGTACTCCTCTCTGCGTGGGCATCCACTGCCGCGTCTTCCCCGGCTCCGCGTCGTCCCCTTCCTAGGCCTCGCCGTCGTCCACCGCCGTGGTGCTCTCGACGCGGCGTGGTCAATGTGGTCAACGACCGACTTCCATCGGAAGAGTACTGTACGTAGATAGGCTGACAGCTGGGTCCACGGCAGCCGCAAGGAAGTGCCTCCTTATTACGCGCAAAATAATTATTCCTCCACCTGACAGCAGGGACCCACCGGACGGGCCACCGTATTTTGTGAAAAAAATCGTTTCCCCCCTGACTGCTGGGACCCACCGGACGGGCCACCGTATTTCGCGAAAAAAACGTTCCGCTCGCTGTCAGCTCGGACCCACCGGAAGTGCCTCCTTATTACGCACAAAAAAATGAATACTCCCCCTGCTAGCTGGGACCCACCTTGGTGGGAGGCTGACTTGTGGGCCTACTAAGTTGACGGGGACAGAGGGCTTTGTCAACTTAGTCAATATGAACGTTCTAGCTCCAGTGACCGTACGATGTCCATCCAACGGCCGTAGTGCGTCTTCAACCTCTGGTCTTCTAGCTCCAGCCGCCCAAAGCAGCGCCGGTCGTGCCACATGCTCCTGCCTCCCGTGGCCGGCTGTGATGCCGCGGAGGACTCACCGCCCCCTACTACTCCCACCGCTGGCCAGGCCATCCCTCTACTCACCCACACCCCTTGTTATTCTACGGCGACGGCAGCCTCACACCGCAGCCGAACCAGTGAACCCTCATACTCCTCTACGCGTGGGCATTCACTGCCGCGTCGTCCCCTTCCTAGGCCTTGCCATCGTCCACCGCCCTGGTGCTCTCGGTGCGGCGTGGTCAACGTGGTCAAGGAACGACTTCCATCGGACATGGACGGTACGTGGAGAGGCTGACAGCTGGGTCGACGGCCGCAGCAAGGAAGTGCCTCCTTATTACGCGCAAAATAATGATTTCTCCACCTGACAGCAGGGACCCACCGGATGGGCCACCGTATTTCATGAAAAAAAATGTTTCCCCCTGACTGCTGGGACCCACCAGCTACATCTTCGCACGCAAGGAAGTGCGTTCGGGCAAAAAAACAACGATTCACCCCCCTGACTGCTGGGACCCACCAGCTACATCTTCGCACACAAGGAAGTGCCTGACAGTCGGGACCCACCTGGTCGAAGCGTACGTAGCGTTGTCATTCTAGTCGCGAACGTGTACGTACATACTGGTGGATGTAGAGGCGCGCACGTGTCGTAGTAGAGGCGCGCACGTAGCATGTACACGTACGTATAGCGGCCAGTGTGCAAGAAAGAAAATACGGCCACGTACGTACATACGGGCAGGGTCTCGAACACCTACTCGCGCATACGTACCGCCAGGGCTTGTGTACATGGCTGGGTCGGAACAGAGAAACAGCGTCGTCATCGTGTTCATGGGGAGCCAACCAGCTGGGTCGGAACGGAATGCGTCGTCGTGTTCATCGGGAGGCTTGGACAGAACAGGCGATGGAAACGAGGCCTGGCGTACCGCAGAACAGAGGAAACGGCCTTGTGTTCGACCGGTCACGTTCGAAATGGGATCCTGTTCATCGGGAGGGGTCTGGCGTACCGCAAAACGGAGGAAACGGACCTCCTACGGTCGAAACGGGGGTCCTATTGATCGGGAGGGGTGTGGCGTACTGCAAAGCGGATGAAACAGACTTGTGTTGGAGCGCTACGGTCGAAACGGGGGTCCTGTTCATCGGGAGGGGTGTGGCGTACTGCAAAACGGGACTCCACGATATACTGTTCATCTCCACCGTCGACCTCCTCCAGCCTCCACGGGCTACTGTTCATCCACCATCGACCTCCTCCAGCCTCCACGGGCTCCTGTTCATCCAGCCTCCACCGCGCGCTACTCCACCGGCTACTGTTCAACCACCCCTCTCCACGGGCTCCTGTTCAACCACCCCTCCACGGGCTACTGTTCATCCACCCCTCCACCATCTACTATTCATCCAGCCCTCCACGGGGTCATCCTGTTCATCCAGCCCTCCACGGGGTCCTGTTCATCCAGCCCCAACCGGCTCGATCGATTGGGGTCCTGTTCATCCAGAGGCAACGCCACGGGGTCCTGTTCATCCACCCCACTGCTCACTGTTCATCGAACCCCCCCCCCCGCAACGCTAACTGTTCATCCAGAGGCAGCATCGACCGGCTTCAGTTAGCAGCAGTAGCGAAGGAATCGGTCGATCGGGTTCAGTTAACAGCCAACGATCGATCGCTCGGGTTCAGTAACGCGTAGCCTGCAGTGCAATCGCTCGGGTTCAGTTAGAGCCCAACGCCTCGCTCGGGTTCAGTTAGAGCCAACGCCTCGCACACACGCGCGTACGTGTACGAGAGAAACACGCATCGCTCGGCCCCCGACCTCCCACCGTAACCGGGAACTCGCCGAAATTTTCCTCGCCCTCGCTTCTACCACGGTTTTTTCCGTCATGGACGGCCCAAAGAATGTCATGCAGCTGCGTCTCCGGCCCGCCCAGGACGAAAAGCCCATTTTCTGTCATGATTTTTTGTCATAGAAGTAGGAGCCCACCACATCTATGATGATACCGGGTTTTGTCACAATTATCGTCATAGAAGTGTCATAAGTATGACAGAATTTTTTTTCGTTCAGCCCAAAATGTCACGGATGTGTCTTTTTTTTGTAGTGATAGGTGAATTTTATACTAAAGGTGCTTGCTTGCATCTATTTCTTGCAGATTATGTAGAACAGAAATTCTGAAACTCTGTTCTGCTATGTTTTGATGTATGTAGATAAGCGCAACATGAAGTTTTTAGTTAAGTTTAACCATGGTGGTTATTTCCTTGGGGAAGGTAGCAATCGTTCCTATGTCAACGGTCATGAATTGTGGTATGATGAAGTAGATGCAGATACTTGGTCTCCAATCATGGTTGAAAACCTAGTTGAAGAGATAGGATGGGAGATGCCAGGCAGGATGAAGGTATATTACTGCATTCCCATTCTGTCAATCAACAGGAATGGGTTGAGAGAAATCAGAGGAGATAGGGACACATATCAGATGCTCATATTTGTGTCACTAGGGCATTACTCATTTAGTTTGTACCTTGACCATGAAGACAGTTTGAATGCAAATGTGACTGAAGATGATGTGGTCAATTTCCCAATAAGGCAGCTACCTGAAGTGCTTAGTCCTTGCAAGAGTAAACCAAATGAGCCAGAAATTGCAGATATTGATGTTGAGCCTGAAGATGCAAATGTGCCTCACCCAATTCCTATACAGGTAGTTTATCCTCCAGAGCATGCAGAAGATGATGGAGTAAGCAACTTTGTGTTTGCAAAAAGGAAAGCATCTTATGTGAGTGAAGATGTAAGTGTGGAGGAGCCAGCTGTGATTCAGCCAACAACAAATGGTGATGATGATGATGTTGAAGGTGAAGGTGAAGCTGGTAGAGGAAGATACTACAAAAAAACAGACAATGCAACTCATCTGGAGGAGCAAGTTATGAAATGGAAACAAATGAGAGTGATTCAGATGACTCTGACTTTGATCCTGGGGCCATAGTGGACAGTGATTATGATATTAGTGATGGTGATGATGATCTGTATCACTAGTAGAAAAGGGGGCTTTTGTCCCGGTTGGTAAGGGCCTTTAGTCCCGGTTTTTGAACCGGGACTAAAGGGTCGTTAATAATGCCTCCCCCCTTTAGTCCCAGTTCTTACACGAACCGGGACTAAAGGCCGCGGCCACGTGGAGCTCCACCTTTAGTCCCGGTTGGTAACACCAACCGGGACTAAAGGAAATTTTATGATTTTTTTTTTGAATTTTTTTTTGTGATTTTTTTTTGATTTTCAAATTTCTGAATTATTTTAACCTCTAATCTCTAATCACCACCCCTCATCACTACTCAATTTATCCTCTAATCTCTAATCACCCCTCATCATTCCAAATCATCTAACTTCCCGGACGGTCACCCATCCTCTCACTACTCCAGCCTGAGCACGCTTAACTTCCGGGTTCTATTCTCCCTCGTTTCCAAGTCTGCACTTGTTGTTTTCCTGACAATAGTAAGATGTCAATCCTATTAACCCTCAGGAATTTAGCTTGAGCATGAAGTGACACATTTCACTGTTTGAGTTTCAAACTATAGTTTAAAAAAAAATAATTATTTAGTAACACTAATATTTCTGGAATAATTAGTTTGACCATTGTTTGAGCACTGTTTGACCACAGTTTGACCAGATTTGACCAAAATTCAAAAAAACTGAAATAATTATTTAGTAACACTAATATTCTGGAATAATTAGTTTGACCATTGTTTGACCACAGTTTGACCACAGTTTGACCACAATTTGACCAGATTTGACCAAAATTCAAAAAAACTAAAATAATTATTTAGTAACACTAATATTCTAGAATAATTAGTTTGAGCATTGTTTGACCACAGTTTGAATTTTTTTGAATTTTTTTGCCTCTCCAGATCTTAAAAGCCCCGTAACTTTTATTCTATTAGGTTTTGAGGATTTTGAAAATGTTTAACGGGGTTCCCCCCTTTAAATTCGGATGTAACTTTCCGAGTAGATGATTTTTCATATAAAAAACTTTTTAATCCGAGTTCGTATGCAAAAGTTATGCCCATTTTACAAATTCCAGAGAGATTTTGCAAATAAAGTCGAAATTCATATTTGTAAATTTTCCCAACAACTGGACCACATATCACATGGAAAACTTATTTTTTTTGACATTTCCATCATTTTCTTTTGTTTTTTCTAAAACTGAAAAGGCGGTTCACGGGGGTGGGGGGGGGTAGAGTTTGAAAATGGGACCTTTAGTACCGGTTCGTGCCATGAACCGGTACTAATGCCTCAAAGCCCATTAGTACCGGTTGGTGGCACCAACCGAGACTAAAGGTCTAACCTTTAGTCCCGGTTGGTGCCACCAACCAGTACTAATGGGCATCGCACCCTTTAGTCCCGGTTCGTGGCACCAACCGGGACTAAAGGGCCCAGGTGAACTGGGACTAATGCCTTAGCCGCACGAACCGGGACCAATGCTCACATTAGTCCCGGTTCGTGACTGAACCGGGACTAATGTGAATATTGCCCTGTGACGAAAGCCCTGTTTTGTACTAGTGTATGCTGACAATGTGGATATGGATGAGCCTGAAGACATAATGTTGAAAGAGAAGCAGAAGCAACAAAAAAAGAAAGTGCCTGTTAAAGGAAATGAGAAAGAAGCGCATGAGTCAGTAGCACATGATCCTGAAGATGAGTTGTATGAGTCAGAAGGAGATGAACTATGGGCCCCTGATTCAGATGATAAAGAAATTTACATGAAGTTCAAGGCATTTAGAGCTGAGGACCTACATTGCCCCAAATTTCATGTTGGGCAAGTTTTCCAGACTGTTGAGTTACTCAAGAAAGCAATCAAGGAATACAGTTGCAAGAACAGAGTTGATGTGAAGCTCCCTGTAAATGATAAGAAAAGGGTGAAGGAAACTTGTGATGAGGATTGTACTTGGTACCTTTGGGCCTCTTATGATAGTAGGACAAAGTGTTTCATGGTCAAGAAATATGTGCATGAACACAGATGTACCAAGAAGTGGAAGATCAAGGCTTTCACTGCTCCTTTCTTAGCACAGAAGTACCTTGAGAGCTTTAGGGCAGACCAAGATATGAATCTGAGGAACTTTTCAAGAGTAGTTCAGAAGGAATGGCATATGACACCATCTAGGATCAAGTTGCAAAGAGCTAGAAGGTTAGCAATGAAGATTATATATGGTGATGAAGAGGCCCAGTACAATATGTCGTGGGACTATTGAAATGAACTTAGGAGAAGTAACCCAGGCAGCTCTTTTTCTTCTTCAACTTGATGATAGAGCAAGGTTCAGCAAAGCATATATGTGCCTGGATGCTTGCAAAAGAGGTTTCCTTCAGGGATGTAGGCCTATGATATTCATTGATGGATGTCATATTAAGACAAGGTATAGAGGACAACTGCTAACTTTTGTGGGAATTGACTCAAATGATTGTATTCTCCCTATTGCTATTGCCGTGGTTGAAGTGGAGGACAAGCCCAACTAGTGTTGGTTCCTTGAGAGGCTTAAGAATGATCTAGGCATCATGAACACCACCCCATGGACTATTATGTCTGATAAACAAAAGGTAAATGATGTTGATATTCAGAACTTGCTCTTATGATACCTTCTTTCATTCAGTTCAGCACCATATGAAGTAGTTGTTACTTATTTTGCAGGGCCTAATAAATGTTGTAGATGAGTTGTTTCCACAGTCAAAACATAGGTTCTGTGTGAGGCACATGTGGCAAAACTTCCAGCAGCAATTCAAAGGTGATGTACTGAAGAACCAACTTTGGAAGATAGCAAGAAGCAACACTACTGTGAAGTATGAGCAGTACATGAATGAGATGAAGGAAATTAACTTGAATGCCTACAAATGGTTGCATGAGCTTGAACCTAACACTTGTGTTAGGGCTGTTCAAAGTGATCTACCCAAGTGTGATATCTTACTGAACAACAATTGTGAAGTATTTAACAAGTAAGAACCAACTGCATTGATGTTCTCATTTGATAGTTGTTACTCTATTCAAATATTTAGTGATGTGTGCTTTACATGGACTGGTACATATTAGATGCTAGGGAACTACCAATATTGTCAATGCTTGAAAGGATTAAAGGGCAATTGATGAAGAGGCACTACACCAAGCAGATAGAAGCAGAGAAGATGAAAGAAAACATATGCCCTAAGCAGGGACGGAGCTAGGATTTAAACATAGGGGGGCGAGAGAGATAGCTATCACACACATAATATGTATATCAAGTCTCACGTAAATCCACAATGTATATTTTGCAATAGTTGCACATAATTTTTGTATGAGAAAATAACACATGGTTTGCAACTGTGGGTGTAAATTTAGCCCTACCATTACATATATGATCATAAAATTAGCAAGTTGAATTCGTATTTTCGGTGCAAAGATATGTTATGTTCCTTTTTTTGTGAGAGAATGCAACTAAACAGAGATGAACAATATATTAGATCTCTATCAAACATCGAGTAAATACATGTGAGTACAACGGCAGAAATGCTACTAACTAATGCAAGGATTAGCGTATCAGACCATATTAATAATATGTTTATAGCTAGAGAAACGATCTACCGCCGGTAGCGGAAATTAGCGGCGGCCATCGCAAAATCACCATTTTCTCAAGTTTATAAACAACAATGATTCCTGACGGTGGCTGATGGAAACTAG
Organism: Triticum aestivum; assembly: GCF_018294505.1. NCBI lineage: Eukaryota > Viridiplantae > Streptophyta > Magnoliopsida > Poales > Poaceae > Triticum > Triticum aestivum. The sequence continues at coordinate 41,978,447 of NC_057799.1, read as the reverse complement.
CGGGCGGCGGCCGCGATATTGGGAATTCGGGACCAAATCGTGTGAGCGACTACCTCCGACTCAAGATCTAATGGTGAAAAAAACACTAACCTCTTTTCCTCGTTTGGTAGCTCACATGTATGGCCGGCCGGAATGCACTGTTGGATCGATGCAACAACACTTTTGTGTCCCCTTCCCGGAGAGATTATATGAAGATCTAGCAGGCAGTCGGCGGCCGGCGGCATGGTCGATCGCAGGAGCAGTTTTTTCAGTAGGGTTGAAACGAAGGGATTATAGTAGACCTGAACTGTGCGCGTAATGGTTCATAGCCTGGCCCCTTTGCTTTCACGGTGGGCTACTTCCTATTTTCTTTTCCATGGATTTGGGCCTTTATGCTGCAATCACTTGTTCAACAACATATGGGCTCTGGCCGTTTCTAAAAAAAACATATGGGCTCTGGGCTATGGGAGGCAGGGGGGGGGGGGGGGGCGAAGCAAGCCACGGACAACTGCGGGGCCAAAAAAATTAGCGATTAACTTACCGCTATTAATGTGCGACACGATCGTTAGGGGGGTCTCGCCCTCCTCGTCCCCCTGAATCCGTGCCTACCAGGGACGGAGCCATGATTTAAACATAGGGGGGGCGAGAGAGATAGCTATCACACACATAATATGTATATCAAGTCTCACGTAAATCCACAATGTATATTTTGCAATAGTTGCACATAATTTTTGTATGAGAAAATAACACATGTTTTGCAACTGTGGGTGTAAATTTAGCCCTACCATTACCTATATGATCATAAAATTAGCAATTTGAATTCGTATTTTCGGTGCAAAGATATGTTTGGTTCCTTTTTTGTGAGAGAATGCAGCTAAACAGAGATGAACAATATATTAGATCTCTATCAAACATCGAGTAAATACATGTGAGTACAACGGCAGAAATGCTACTAACTAATGCAAGGATTAGCGTATCAGACCATATTAATAATATGTTTATAGCTAGAGAAACGATCTACCGCCGGCAGCGGAAATTAGCGGCGGCCATCGCAGAATCACCATTTTCTCAAGTTTATAAACAACAATGATTCCTGACGGTGGCTGATGGAAACTAGCGGGCGGCGGCCATGATATTGGGAATTCGGGACCAAATCGTGTGAGCTACTACCTCCGACTCAAGATCTAATGGTGAAAAAAACACTAACCTCTTTTCCTCGTTTGGTAGCTCACATGTATGGCCGGCCGGCCGGAATGCACTGTTGGATCGATACAACAACACTTTTGTGTCCCCTTCCCAGAGAGATTATATGAAGATCTAGCAGGCAGCCGGCGGCCGGCGGCATGGTCGATCGCAGGAGCAGTTTTTTCAGTAGGGTTGAAACGAAGGGATTACAGTAGACCTGAACTGTGCGCGTAATGGTTCATCGCCTGGCCCCTTTGCTTTCACGATGGGCTACTTCCTATTTTCTTTTCCATGGATTTGGGCCTTTATGCTGCAATCACTTGTTCAGCAACATATGGGCTTTGGGCGTTTCTAAAAAACATATGGGCTCTGGGCTATGGGAGGCATAGGGGGGGCGAAGCAAGCCACGGACAACTGTGGGGCCAAAAAAATTAGCGATTAACTTATCGCTATTAACGTGCGACACGATCGTTAGGGGGGGTCTCGCCCCCCTGAATCCATGCCTGGCCCTAAGATAAAGAAAAAGGTTGATAAGCTAACTGAATGGGCAAACACCTGCTATGTTGAAGGGGCTGGTGATGGAGTCTTTCAGGTTGGTGATAGAGGGACTGACTACATTGTTGATTGGCACAGTAATGAGTGTAGCTGCAAGAGGTGGCAGAAGGGTGGCACACCATGTGTACATGTTATAGCATGTGCTAGACATGAGAGAGTGGATCCCCTCCTCTTGGTTAACCAATGTTATTCTATTGGGATGTTCAAGAAAGCATACAACAACATCATCTACCCCTGCAGAGATAAGACAGAATGGGAGAGGATGAATGGACCCCCAATTAAGCCACCATTGTACACCAAGCAGGTAGGCAGGCCATGCAAGAGCAGAAGGAAGGCCCCACATGAAGTTTCTTGCAGCAATGGTGGCAAAAAAATGTCTAGGCATGGTGTGATCATGCATTGCAACTATTGTGGAGAGCCAGACCACAACATCAAAGGCTGCAAGTACCTCAAGGCTGGTCTTCTCCCTCCAAATGTGCAAGCTCCACCACCACCTCATGGAGATGATCAAGCTCCTAATGCAGAAGTTGCTCCAAATGTGCAAGCTCCACCACCACCACATGGAGATGATCAAGCTCCTAATGCAGAAGTTGCTCCAAATGTAGGAGATGATGAGCAAGTCATTACTCAGGTATGTCTTCCATCATTTGTACTGTAGGTTTTCTTGCACTGTTGGATAATCAGAAATGTTGCAAAGATATGATTTAAAATTACTTGCACTTCAACAGGAGCACAACTCTCCAGAAAATCATGTCATAGAAGATCTTATGGTTGATCATATGGTTCAAAATGTAAGTTAATGTCCTTGTTTCCTATAATTTATGTTAAGTTCATTGATAAAACATGTTATTCCGAACTGCAATATGTACATTTTTCATCCAGAGGCCTCTGCCAAGAGTGGTTGCAACAGGGCCTATACTAGAATCAACTTTCATATCTGCTTCTAGGGCCATGCTCAATCAAACCCAAGGTAACACAAGCAACAATGGGAGCTCAAGCACAATCCAGCAAGGTGACCTGGCCAAAAGATTGCTTCTCCTCAAGAGGCAGAGAGACAAAGAACTGGAAGATAAGAAGGAAGCACTTCTTGCAGCAAGAAGGGAGGAACAACTAAAGAAAGCAGAGGAAGCTGCCAGGAAGAGACATCAGCAAGAGGAGAAGAAAGCACTGGAAGCAGAGAGGAAGAGGCAGTCACAAGCTCAGAAGAGAGAGAAGAGAAAAGAAGAAGCTGAAATAGCAAAGAAGGCTAGGGAAGAGACAAGGCAGATCATTATGGGCACCAAGAAAGCTGTAGCTGCTGAGAATAAAGCAAGGCAGCAAGCTTAGAAGAAGGCTCAAAAGGAGGAAGCTGCCGCCAAGAAGAGAGCAGAGAAAGAAGCTGCAGCAGCAAGAAAAAGAGCAGATAGGGTTGCTGCTGCTGAGGCTAGGAAGGAGGAAATGAGGCTGATAGGTATTGCTCTTGGCAAGAGGCCTGCAGGTCCAGAGCCTGATTCAGATGATGATCTTGTGCTTCCCAGTAAGACCAAAAGCACTTCAATGTTTGACATCTTCAGATGATGTAACTGCTGTGTACCATGCTTTACTTCTTAAGCTCCAAGGCATGATGTAGTAGTATGTGAGTGACGAGAAATGTTATAATTGATCCATACTGATGTAGTAGCATGTGACTGATGAGTATGGATCAATTGTTGATCATTTTGTAACTAAATGCACTTGTGTATCTGAATTTTGATGGTACTTCCTACATATGGATTGCTGGTTATGCATATGCTTTTCTCCCTGAATGCACTTGTCTAACTGAATTATATGTGCTACAATCATAACAATGGTCAGATGTACAGCAAGATGAGAACAGTAAGATGATAACATCATCAAATAGCTTTGCAATGTACATAGAAGCCAAATATGATGATCTCTTCATATGACAGCAACATGATAACTTGCACAACATTAACTTCCATTTTACCTGCATCATGTCCTAATGTACACAGAAAGAACTTGCATAAAAATGATATCTTCATATGACAGCACCAACAGCTTCAACAAGCCAAATTAACTTGCATTTGCAGTAAAAGATTGTCACTTGCTTACATATTGCAAAAGCATCACTTACAATGCAAACGATTGTCACTTCATACTAACAACACTACATCCACTACGGCTGCAAACTGGAAACTACATCAACTTCAGACTTACAATGCAAAAGCATCACTTCATACTACCAGTTCATCTCCTAACAAACTAGGCATAATGCTAATACTGCATCAACTCCATACTGCATCAACTCCATCACTTCTTCAGCAGAGAAATAGCTAAAAGCACTGCAAGTACAATGAGTGCTGCCACCAGTGCCTTCATCATCACCAACATTTGATTGGCTAACCCTACGAGTGCCTCTGCTTGATGATTGCTCATTTGAGCTGCAACTCTTCCATGAATTCGATCTTCAAAGCCTGCAAGATCAACTGCACATCCACCAGCACCTCCACCTGCATATCTTCGATTCCTTGCTCGCATCAGCTCTTCCCTGCTTTCCTCTGCAGCTCCTAATGCATCTACGGCTTCATTGCCAGCGAGAAACTGATTATCAAGCAAGTAGACAACGTATTCCAACTCCCAATGGCACAAATGGTCCTGAAGATCAAAAGAAACGAACAGACGCCAAAAATCACCATCACAAGATCCACAAAAATCAACCAAAATTAACAAACGCCAACGAATGCACTTCACTTACACCAAAAGGGCACCTGTAGAAGACCTAGCCCTCGTGCTTCTCCGTGCTCGAGAGATAGAACTTCACATGAGCGCGGCAAGAAGGGCATCTTATCAGCGGCACCACCACTGAACGGCCGCCCATCGATGACCTGACCGAGCTTGTCCCTACAAAAATTAACCCGTAAAAATGAAGTAAATAGTGGTTACTGCCTGATCTGTTACTTCCACGGTGTTTGATTTTTAGGTTTTGCGTCTATTTGTGTATTGTTGATCCTATGTTGTCGGTAATGAACATTAATAGAACCTTGTTTCCCGGGCCAAGTCAGCCTATAAGTAAGTAGGGCTGAAGACAATTTGTTTGTTAGTTTTTCAATCTTCTTCCTTCTATGCTTAGAGTAAGTGGAAATGACCTCTTTGATCAGCAAGTAAGCGAGCGGTAGTTCAGTCTCCGACAAGTGAGGCCGAATAGCCCCAGGTGTCCTTTTCCTTCTAAACTAGCTGCTCTCGCTTGACTCTTCCAGTGAGCAAGCAAACTGGTCGGGGAACAGGGTCGGATCAAAGTAAGGAATGGGAATAGCACTCACTTGTTGAAGGTAAGCCAGAAATAGGGGTTGTCCTCTCCCTTACTTAAGTCCTAGTCCATCTTTTCGTGCCCCAAAGGGGAAGTCAAGCAATAATGAGGGAACTTGACCCACACCTGACGAAAGAGTTTGGTAGCTCGAAGGAAGCAGAAGCAAAACCTGCTTTCTTTCTGTCCCAACCTCCAAGGGTTCCTCCCTGTATGACATAGTCCATTGGATCGGGGCAATGGTACGCACCTATGTTTGGTGTCCCCTCTGTCACTTCCTCGTCAGATCCTAGTCCCAAAGGGCAATACATTGAGTCGGAAAGACGGGGGGCTTTCGTAAATTCCATTCTGTAGCCGAACTAGCCCCTGGATCAGCTCTCATAGTGGGAGAATCAGAGTCAAGTTAGGCGCAAAAGAGGGGGTTGACATCATTCGTCGTGATTGGATCAATCAGACTCCCCCACAGGAAATGCCAAGGGGTGCCCTTTCTCATTATCATCTACTGCCCATTTCTTCATCATCTGTTGCTGCCTTAAGTGCATAAAGTAGGCTCAGCTTCTTAGGTTTCTAAATATCTTGTAGTAGCCGAAGGTAGTCCAGTCCGCTTGTTAGATTTAATTGAATCTTATATAACCTACGTAGCTAAAGAGAAAATCATAATAGTCTAAGTGGACCTCTCAAAGGTATAAATAAGTAGACATTAGTCTTACTGGTTCGGTCTTTTTCTTTTTTTGTTATGATGCCTACATTTCATACTTCTCAATTCTTATTTATTCAAGGGTTCGTATATACTGAGTGACTCTAGGTCTATTCAGATGTAGCTTCAAGAGAGCTTTATTCGGCCTTTGTATGACCGTCTTCCCTTCCTGTCTATCTCCTTCGGTCAGGTAGTTCTGGTTTCGATGCCGGAGGAGAAGGGTGGGATAGAAGGGTAGTTTCTGAGTTCGAGATGTCTGAGCTTGGAGGTTCCGCTTCTCTAATGTGATAATAAAGCAACAAGCAACGCCGCTCCGGTGCGCTCATCCGTTGCTTGTTCTTGAGCGCTAGTCATTCATCCCTAGTTGGGTTCTTGGGATATCTTGATTCTCTTTATGATGATGTAAGGGTCGGCAACAATGAATAAGGAATCGATCGGAAGTTCGCGCCAATCGATCTTCTGTAACTAGGAGGTAGCACGAATCCCCTCTTTCTTCGTTTAGAAGAGTGCTGGACCTCCACAACGTCAAACCATAGAACACAACTCCTTTCGGTTGAACCCTAGGAAAGACGACTTTACCTTTTTCGTAGATAGTCTGAGTTCGAGCTACTGTAGTCTCCCCCGTTGACCTTCTTTTTAGATAGAATCCTCAATGAGTGGAAAGGACTCCCAGACTTGCTCCACAATACTATACCATACAGAGCCGCGCCCTTGTGATATGATAAGAAGAAAAGGGGCCAGGCCTCCCTCTTTTCTTTTCCGCACCAAGCCTTCTTATAAAATTGGGTGTATAGCTCAGTTGGTAGAGCATTGGGATTTTAACCTAATGGTCACAGGTTCAAGTCCTGCTATACCCAATACAAAAAAAACCACTCTTGTATTCGTAAGGATGCATAGTAGCCTTCAAAGAGCACTCTTTGGCCTTGAGAAAAGCCCCTTTCTCATCAACATCTCGACTTCGCTCGTTGTTTGAGGTAAGTATAAAGGAGATTAGATCTGTCCCGGGAATCGAATGATACAGAAATATGGAATCGAGCACAGATTATAGGAAACAAGCAAACAGAACAGGTTGGATCCCATCTTTAACTGCACAGAGCAGCAGACTACTATTGATTGATGATCTTACCTTCGTGAGAGTCGAGGAACAGTAGATGAGATAGCTGAAAGGGGGACCTCGGTTAATAGGTTTCCTTTTCCAGTTTAGGCTTGAGATAAATCGGGAACTGAACTGAGCACTCCACAAGTATGGATTGGATTGTTTCATTCTGATACCAACTTTCATGCTGGAAGATAAGGTTGCCATACTGGGAAAGGGGGAAAGGAAATAGGATCCCCTCTCTTCTCTACAGGAATGAACTTCTCCTCGCCGACCACTGGCACTATACTTAGGTTAGGCGCAATAGGTGACTTAGGTTGGGTTGTCTGGATCAATCCTACAACGAATAGCTCTCTTTTTGCTTTTAATGGAACGCTCACTATATTTTGCTAAATAAGGGTAACTGCAAAGATAAGCCGGGTCATCCAAAAATCCAGGAAATATTTCCTTGATTTTCTGCATGGCATATTTCCTATCAGTTCACAACCTACTTTTTTCTTGTTAGGTACTATATCACCTTCCCTTCATGGGGAGATGTTTATATACCATCTAAATTCATTCATTCATTCATTACTTACTTGCTCTTCTTTCCCAGTGATCGGAATAGGGATTTCCATGGATTGTAGGCCCTCGATTGTAATGATGGTATCAATGAAAGATGAAATAACATAATACTATTTAAAGCAATGGTTGATAGAGCGAGGTCTAACCTTGATTGGGTAGACCGAGAAGCAAACCACTAAGCAACTAGACTGCAGCCCCGAGAAAACAAGCAGTTCGGAAAAGCAAGTCAGGAATACGATGGCGATGCAGCAACGATACGCATTCCCGCAAGGGGTAGTGAAAAGCCATTAGGGGGAAGAGATAGGTTTCCTATTCTAAGCCAAATTACTATACCATAAGGAGATTACCATTATGAGATGACACTTGAGAGGGCACTTTAAAGTGATTGAACCCACTTTCCATGTTAGTTTAAGCAACAATATCGCTAGGGACCAAAGTAGTGAAAACGACAGCTCCATTTTCCAAAACTTTCTGTCTCATAAGACTGTGAAACCACACAATTTGACATTCCCCTTGGGAAATAGGGAAAAACAGGCCCCGGATTCCGATAACTTATGTCTCGCCTAGTGGAGAAGTACACTGAGGGAGTCCTGGACTAAGGGGTCCTCGGGCGTCCGGCCTGCTATCATGGGCCGGACTGATGGGCTGTGAAGACACGAAGGCCGAAGACCGCACCCGTGTCCGGATGGGACTCTCCTTGGCGTGGAAGGCAAGCTTGGTGATAAAATATAAAGATTCCCTTCTCTGTAACCAACTTTGTGTAACCCTAGATCCCTCCGGTGTCTATATAAACGGAGGGTTAGGTTTATAGGACCGGATACTCATGACCATAGTCATAGAGGCTAGTCTTCTAGGGTTTAGCCATTACGATCTCGTGGTAGATCAACTCTTGTAATACTCATATTCATCAAGATCAATCAAGCTGGAAGTAGGGTATTACCTCCATAGAGAGGGCCCGAACCTGGGTAAACATCATGTCCCCTGTCTCCTATTACCATCGACCTTAGACGCACAGTTCGGGACCCCCTACCTGAGATCTGCCGGTTTTGACATCGACATTGGTGCTTTCATTGAGAGTTCCACTATGCCGTCCCCAGTAGGTTTGATGGCTCCTTCAATCGTCCATAGCGATGCCGTCCAAGAGGAAACCTTCCTCCCCGGACAGATCTTCGTATTCGGCGGCTTCATACTGCGGGCCAACTCGCTTGGCCATCTGGAGCAGATCGATAGCTACGCCCCTAGCCATGAGGTCAGATTCGGAAGCTTGAATTACGTTGCAGACATCCGTGGAGACTTGATCTTCACCGGATTCGAGACCGCGGCGACCGCTCCTTCTCACCTCGATGAACATGACTTAAATCAATCATCGGACCACATCCAGGAGATGGTTCCTGTAACTACTCTGGCCTTAGATCTGGAGCAAATCGCACCGTCCGAGGACGGGAAGCTCAGCCCCGCCATGGAGGCTGCGGATTCCGCGGCGTTGGAGCCGCACACAGATTTAGCCTTGCGTGATATATGTGTCACCGGAACTCCGGACTTGTTCCCGACTATAAGTTCCGAACCATGTCCGTCCATGGACGCCGAGCTAGATCGGTTATCGATCTTAGAATTCAGCGCCGCAGACGTCTTCCGATACTCGCCTTTTGGCGATATGCTAAACTCTATAAAGAATCTGTCCTTGGCGGGGGACTCACAGCCGAATTATGTCCGGCTCGAATCGGATGCTGACGATGGAGAATTCTGCTTCCCACCCACCACCCACTTCATAGCCACTGTCGATGAATTAACCGACACACTCGATTATGACTCCGAAGACATCGACGGTATGGACGACGATGCCGGAAAAGAGAAGACCGAAGCCACGCCGTTCACCGGACAATGGACGACCACTTCCTCATACGATGTATACATGGTGGATACACCAAAAGATGATAGTGGTGATGACAAGAGAAACCCAGGGGAGGATGACCCCCCTAAGACACAACCAAAGCACCGGCGTCAGCGGCGCCGCTCTAAACCACGCCACACCAAGGACAGCAACACCGGCACAGGAGACGACAACACTCCGAACGGTGCCGAAGACGTAGAAGACCACGACGAACAAACTGCCAAACAGGACAATCAGGAGGATGGGCAAGTCAGCCCTGATGAACAGGCCATAAATGAAGACTCGAAGGACGGTAGTTATCATCCGCTCTCCGAGGAGGAGGTGAGCCTCGACAACGAAGAATTTATCGTGCCTGAGGAACCCCTCGAGCAGGAGCACTTTAAGCGCCGGCTAATAGCCACTGCAAGGAGCCTGAAAAAGAAGCAGCAGCAGCTTCAAGCTGACCAAGATATGCCGAACGACAGATGGACTGCTGTCCTGGCAGCCGAGTAATACGGCCTCAAGCGCCCAGCCAAAAGTTACCCGCAGCGTAAATTGCTCCCACAGTTCGACGATGAGGCGTTGGAGCCCATACCATCGTCATGCAATGCGGCTGACCGACCACCGCGGGGTCGAGACAAGGCGGCAACTCAAGCCGAACACCAGCCCGCTCCACCTCACCGTAAAGGTAGAGACCAAACAGCTCGGGGACATACCTATGACCTACGGCAAAAACTGGACAATAATGCAGGACATACTAGATCGATCTACGGATCGCGAGGGCGTGCCCCGACACGTGACGACGGCCACCTATCTGGATGTAATAAGCCCAGCCATGCCCGAGCCGAACTCCATAGACGGAACCCATTGGAAGTACGTCACGATGTGGCCCGATGCAGAGGCGCCGCACACCCCCTTTGCTTCACTGATGAAGTAATGGACCATGAATTTCCAGAAGGGTTTAAACCCGTAAACATCGAATCATATGATGGGACAACAGACCCTGCGGTCTGGATAGAGGATTTCCTCCTCCATATTCATATGGCTCGTGGCGATGATCTCCACGCCATTAAATATCTCCCATTGAAACTTAAAGGACCAGCTCGATACTGGTTGAATAGTCTGCCAGAAAACTCAATCGGCAGCTGGGAAGACTTGGAAGAAGCCTTCTTGGAAAACTTCCAAGGAACATACGTCCGGCCTCCGGATGCAGATGATTTAAGTCACATAGTCCAACAGCCCGGAGAATCAGCCCGGAAATTCTGGACCAGGTTCTTAACTAAAAAGAACCAGATTGTCGACTGTCCGGATGCCGAAGCCCTAGCGGCCTTTAAGCATAGCATCCGCGACGAATGGCTCGCCCGACATCTCGGGCAGGAAAAGCCAAAGTCCATGGCGGCCCTTACGGCACTTATGACCTGCTTTTGCGCGGGCGAAGATAGTTGGTTAGCCCGTTGCAATAATAATGCAAGCGAACCGGGCACCTCTGAAGCCAAGGATAGCAACGGCAAGCCCCGACGCAACAGACACAAGCGTCGAATCAGTGGCAACCATACCGACGACACGGCGGTCAACGCCGGATTCAGTGGCTCCAAGTCCGGTCAGTGGAAGAAGCCGTACAATAAAAAAAATTCTGGCTCGTCCAGTCTGGACCACATACTCGATCGTCCGTGCCAGATACATGGCACCCCGGAAAAACCAGCCAACCATACCAACAGAGATTGTTGGGTTTTTAAACAGGCCGGCAAGTTGAATGCCGATAACAAGGAGAAGGGGTCGCAAAGCGAGGACAAGGACGAAGATACTCGGCCACTGAAGACAGGGGGACAGAAGAAATTCCCCCCTCAGGTAAAAACAGTGAATATGATATATGCCACCCACATACCCAAGAGGGAATGCAAGCGTGCACTCAGGGACGTCTATGCGATGGAGCCAGTCGCCCCAAAGTTCAACCCATGGTCCTCCTTCCCGATCACATTTGATCGCCGAGACCACCCGACCAGCGTCCGTCATGGCGGATCGGCCGCACTGGTCCTCGACCCAATCATCGACGGATTAAACCTTACGCGGGTCCTGATGGATGGTGGTAGCAGCCTCAACCTGCTTTATCAGGATACGGTGCGCAAAATGGGCATTAACCCATCACGGATCAAGCCCACAAGGACTACCTTTAAAGGAGTCATACCAGGTGTAGGGGCCCGCTGTACGGGCTCAATCACACTAGAGGTTGTCTTTGGATCCCCCGACAACTTCTGAAGCGAGGAGTTAATCTTCGACAGCGTCCCATTCCGCAGTGGTTATCACGCACTGCTCGGACGGACGGCATTTGCTCAGTTCAATGCGGTGCTGCACTATGCTTATATCAAGCTCAAGATGCCTGGTGCACGCGGCGTCATAACAGTCAATGGAAACACGGAACGCTCCCTCCGTACAGCAGAGCACACCGCCGCCCTAGCAGCAGAGGTACAGAGCGGCCTTCTCAAGCAGAACCAGAATCCGGCTGCTGAGCCCCTGGACATCATTAAGATGGTCCGGACCACACTGCAACAGGACAGCTCGGCTCGTGAAGAGCTCGATTAGCAATTCGGCCTCCACCCCAGTCCCGATCACTACTAGAGAAAAGCATACTAGTGGCGCTGGTTTTTTACATACCAGTAGTAGCGCCGCTTCCTGCACCAGCGCTACTACTATCATCACGTAGTAGTAGCGCCCTATTTTCTCCCCATGCTACAACTAGGTAAATAGAAATAAAAAATAAAAAAAGCAGTCAGGTGCAATATTCATGGAAATCAAGACAAGTCCAGTGCAAATAAACTAAGTTCACAGAACCATCTCACAAACATTAACGACAGTACCACATTTAATATAACCACACAATCTCACAAACTCATATATAGTAGTCAACAATGCATGGATAGATCATAGTTGATAAGTCTACTAGGTAGTCATACTAGCATATATATGGTTCAATAGCCACACGCATGCATATGTAGTTCTAGATGATGTCTATGATGACCATCATCCTGAAGCCTGGGCGGTGAGTGTTCCTGATAGTAATTAGGATTGCCTGTCCAACATGAAGATTCTTACCGACGAGGAAGCTCTTCCACCCAACCGAGTTGAAGTGTGTGCGACCGTCCGTGTCCACGCCGTACGCACAAGTGGTGACGGAGCCCCTTGCCGTAAGGCGTATTCCAGCAGAGCCTTCTTCATCAGGCATGATACCACAACAGTAGCGCGGCCCAAGCAAACAAACACTGCTGTTATATATTAGTAGTAGCGTGTTTTCTGCCCAGCGCTACTGGTAAATACTAGTAGCGTGGGGTCATAAACAGGCGGTACTGGTAAACTTCTATCTATAAGCATTTTCCTAGTAGTGGATGAGGTAGTGGCATTCGTACCACGCATACATAATTATGCACTCAAAATTCCATGGGCATCAATGGAGGCACACCTAGCTTGTGATCCACAGTTCGGCTAGACCGATCCCGGATTCACATACAACTTTACTATTTCCTTTTCCCTTTTTTCAGGTTTCTTTTATACAGGCCTCCTTCTACGGCCTGATTACTGGTCCTGTAAAAAGGATAAGTACACCAGAATGGCAAGTAGCACAGGCATACAGGGGAAGCTCTAGAGGTCAATTTAACGACTACGCTACCTGTTTTCAGGACCCACACGCAGCTTGCCTTTGGTTGTGGCATGTTAAATAGCTGGTTGCTTATCGCACTATTTGTATCAATGCACTTTGACGCATTAATCCAATTATAATGGAAACAGATCGTGGCCCAAGTTTAAAGGCCCCAGATATGATCTCTGCTCTCTTTCTGTTCTCCTTTTTTCCATTGATAACTCATTTTCTAGCACCCGTACACTTTGGTACATTTCATATTTGCCAGGGGCTCCCCATCACCTCATAATACGGCAACAAAGTCCGAACACTTCTTATAGATAAGTTCGGCACCCCGAATTTAGCATTATATGCATTGACTCCGAATCATGTCTTTGGTCAATAGTTGGGTAGCCCGGCTCCTGCGCTTACTACCTTACGTTCCGCTACATCGGCTAGGGTAGTAAAGGGAGAACTACTGAAATTGTGCCCTGGTTCACCCGGATGAGCACCTCAGTAGAGAAAGATGAAAACTGACTGTCATGATACGGCGAGAGCCGGTCAGCTGTTCGGAGGTTGCAAATCCTTGGAGATTTCCTCCGCGTTATGCGAAGGATCGGTACTTCCCGGTCGGGCGCTTATAGCACTCTAGTTCGATACTAGGGGCTACGCCAACAATTTTTCTTTGTCAAACTCCTATGGCTAAGTGAGGGCGTTAACGCCGCATAGTCCGACTGCCTGGTTCGTTGCGCTAAAAAACTCCTTCAAGGACCATATAATTGGATCAAGATTGTTTAGAAACCACCCAGAACACCTCCGTACTACCTACGTGAGGGCAGAAGCTGACGACTGGAAAACCCTCAGATTTCATATAATACGGCCGCACAGGAGGTAAATTTTTTAAAACATAACAAGCATTATATTGCAAACCGACTTTGTTTCCTCATAGAAGGCAAAGATAACACGAAGGTGTTCATTCAAAAATAATGTCCTGACCACACTGCGTTGCCACAATGCGAGACCCTTCTAGGACATCCGCAAAATAGCGCTCGGGTGTGCGGTGCTCCTTACCCTCTGGCGGCCCCCTGGCCAGCTCGACGGCGTTCATCTTCGCCCACCACATCTTGCAACGGGCGAAGGCCATGCACGCACTTTCAATACAGGCCGATCGCTTGACGATGTCCAGCCGAGGACAAGCGTTCACCAGCCGCTTCACGAGTCCGAAGTAGCTGCCGGGCATAGCTTCGGCTGGCCATAGCCCGATTATCAAATCCTTTATGGCTAGTTCGGCAACCCTATGCAGCTCCACCAGCTGTTTCAGCTAATCGGTGAAGGGCACGGGATGCTCTGGCACAAGATACTGTGACCAGAACAATTTCTCCGTGGAGCTCCCTTCCTCGGCTCGAAAAAACTCCTCGGCATCGGGCACACTTCATGGCAGGTCAGCAAAAGCCCCTGGAGAACTCCGAATACGGGTTAGCAAAAGATAATTCCTTTTCACATATTTGCTTTGCATACTGAATGCCTTACCCGCGGCGATCTTCCTAGCCTCCTGGATCCCTTGGAGGGCGCCGTGGGCCTCATTCCGGGTCGTCTCCGCGCTCTGGCGAGCCTTGGCAAGTTCGGTCTCTCGAGCCGACGCATCGCGCTCCAAGGTCTCGCACTTCCTCACCACATCCTGGAGCTCCTGTTGAACCTCGCGGACCCGGGCCTTGAGCTTCTTACGGGCGGCCTGATCCTTGACAGCCTTCCCCTCGGCTTTGGCCAGGGCCTCTTTCAGGGCCTCGACCTCGGTCGTCGCTTCTATATACATCTTGACACTTCAGTCAACACATATCATTTTACCGTCTTAATATAAAACGGGTTATCACATACCTTGTTTTTCCTGGAGTTGCCTCCTCACCAGACCGAGCTCGTTCTTGGCCTGCTCCAGTCTCCGATTTAGTCCGGAGACTTCGGCAGTATGTGAGGCCGTGGCCAATAGCGATGCCTGCGTATTCATTTCAGACAAGTTTAGTTAGTCTCCTGCCTTCAGGGGATTGATCCTTTGTCCAGTTTCTTTTCCGGACACCGGACAGTGTCTCAGGGGCTACTGTCTATATCGGGATTTTCTCCTTTTCTGTCGCTTACCTCAAAACCTGTCAGCAGGCTGCTGTAGGCTTCGGTCAGTCCGCTCTTGGCGGACTGAACCCTTGCAATCACCGTGCCCATAAGAACACGATGCTTGTCCACAATGGAAGCGCCTCGCAGCGCTTCCAGCAGATTATCTGGTGCCCCTGGTTGGACAGGGGTCACCGGTGGAATACACATACCCCCTTCTTTCGAAGGAAGCTGCATGCCGGATCCCAGATCCGTCTCGATCTCTGGAATCGAGTCCGGTTGAGGGCCGAATTGAGTGCGGCCCTCATCCCCAGTCCCCATGAGAGTTGACTCCCCCTGGTGTTCGGCGACGGGGCTTCACCTTCTGGTGCCCCTCCCCGGCCCGGGAAGGTCCGTTGGGAGAGGACCTCGTCGTCTCCCTTGGCCTTGGGAGAGTATGCGCCCGGTGGCGTCTCGCTGGCCATCTCCTTCGTGTCCAACGAACCCTCTGATGAGGATCGCTGGGAGCTGTTGTGGGCCAGACTGTAATAGCATGATTGATCATGTCAATATGACAAGGACGAGAGGTTAGATCTATGGGCATGTATGAGTCTTAGCACTTACGATGCGGCCCGAGGCCTAGTGCGGGGGCGTCGCTCCGGACTGCTGTCAATGTCCCACGTGGTGTTGACCGCAAGGGTGCCTTTCCCCTTCTTGGGCGTTCCCGCCTCCAGATTCATGGAAGCCGCCCTCTTCTTCTTTCCCTCCTCAGGGGAGGGTTGTTCTCCTCCTCCTCCTCTTCCTCGTCGTCATTCTCAGGGACGGAGGAATGGGTCTCTTCATCTTCGAACGTCACGTCCGAAGCGCCCTTGCAACGGGGGCCACTTTTGGCCCCTTGGCCTTCTTCTCCGGCGCCTTATAGGGTGCCCGCACCAGCATCTTCGCTAAACGCGGGATGACTGGTTCTTCTGGCAGCGGAGCCGGACACTGGATCCGCTTCGCCCTCTCCATCCAGTCCTGAAGAGGCAATGATAAAAGCTCAGACATCATCCTCGAAAACAGGCAAGTAGGGGATGCGTTAAAAATGACGTACCTCGCTGGCGAGGTGGTTAATGTCATGCCCGCGGTCTGAATCTGTGGCCGGTGGTTTCTCGTTGACCTTAAAGAGCAACTTCCAGGCACCTTCGTGAGTGGTCTCGAAGAGCCTTTTCAGGGTGTGGTGCTTCTTCAGGTTGAACTTCCATAGAGGGGGGATTCGGCTTTGGCACGGAAGAATCCGGCGAACTAGCATCACCTGGATTATATCGAAAAGTTTGACATCCTTGTCCACCATGCTTTGAACGCGCATCTGCAACGCTATCAGCTCGTCTGGCGAACACCAGTTCGGGCTCTTCTCGACCCAGGAGGTGAGCCGCATTGGGGCACCGGGGTTGAATTTGGCAGCTGCGGCCTAGTTGGTGCCGCGGGGTTCTGTAATCACTACAAAAAAAATACACTTTCGTGATGATACGTGTTTGTCACAGTAGGTCGCGTTTTTTGTCATGCATGTACATCCATGACAATTTTATGATAGAATCAGGATAGTCATACCTGTGCTGTCGTAGAAGTGTTCCATGACAGTACCAAAATTATCATCACGGAAGTGTCCACTTCCATGACGATAAATCGCGTGTCACAGAAGTGCTTTCGTCAAGGGTGACCGACACGTGGCATCCATCGTAACGGAACGACGTTAAGCTATCGGGTCGGGTTTTGAATCCGATAACCCGTTAACAGCCCCGACCAATTGGGATTTTCCACGTGTAAAATCATCATTGGCTGGAGGAAACACGTGTTGGCTCATCGTTGGGACAGATGTCATCCACTCATTGGACAGAAGGCGCCTATGATACGTCGGCACGTGGCACGGCCCAACAGAGGCCCATTCCTATGAAAAGGCCGGCCTGTTTGACTTGGTCAAAAGGTGGCGGGCCGGCCCATGGAAAGCCTGTTAATGGCCTGTTCGCATATAGCCCATTTATAGCCCGCTAACCCAAGGCCCGTTACGCCCTATCCGAATTAGGCCTAGTAGCGTCATCTGGGCCATCCAATATGATTCCAGCCCGTTTTCACTTCTGGCCCATGTATGGCCCATGACGTCTTTCGGCCCATATGAGGCCCTTCGTAACTCTTGGCACATTAACGGCCCGCGGTAAAACTGGCCCGTAATGAACAGTGTATCACTTTACACCCATTAACGACCCGTGGTGAAACTGGCCCGTAATGAACAGTGTATCACTTTATACCCATTAACGGCCCATTATTCCGTTGGGCCGTTTCCAGCCCATGTTATCTTTCGGCCTTCTAAGAGCCCATTTATTCTTGGGCTCATTTCCAGCATTCGTTTACTTACGGCCCGTTACTGTCATTTTCTGCTTGTGGGCCAAATTCAGCCCGTGGTGACTGTCGGCCCGTTTGTGGCCCGTTAATACGTTGGGCCGTTTTCATAGCGTCATCAAATACAGCCTATTAACGATGGCCCATTATGGTCGGCCCATGAACGGACGATTCCAACTCTAGCCCGTTTACGACCATAATGCGGCCTGTTATTGGCCCATGTTTGGCCAATCGATCATACGGCCCGTATAAGGCCCATTGATGATACGGACCGCAGCAGGCCCATTGTTTCTACGGCCCGTAGAAGGCCCACTGTTTCTACGGCCCGTAGAAGGCCCACTGTTTCTACGGCCCGTAGAAGGCCCACTGGTTCTACGACTTGTAGGAGGCCCAGTGTCACTACAGTAAATATTAGCCCATGGTTATTGTGGCCTAGTTTAAAAAAATAAGTTATTGCAGCCACTAGCAAACCGCGGAAAAAGAACTGCAATGACTACAAGCAAACAAATAAACAAGACAACAAGGAAATAAATAAGCAAGCAACTTACGCTAGGCTATCACGGCTATCACACATATTACATCCACTGGGCATCAAAGTTCGCCACCAGTGCAAATAAACGCGCTGATAAAAGAATATACAAAATTAAGAGCACTTCAGAAGGCACTAGGCCTGGCCAGGTCGGGCCCCCCAAATAGCCAAAGAAGCTGAGTAGACCTCAGTTGTGTCAACGATAGATGCATCAACACTAGATGTATGGCATGATGGTGCGCACAACAGTCATCTGACATCTTCATTGCATCTTTGACTTCAAGTCGGAGCTAAGCTGAAGCAAGCCTTTCCGCTTTAAGTTGAGACTGAATAATTCGAACTGATTGAGGCAGCGACTGCACAGAGGTTGTCTCACACCTGCTGGTGAGTAGCTTCAACTCACTGTCTTCATCAAGACAGGACCTTGGGGTCATCTCGCTATCCTCAAGATGGTTTGGCTCACTATCTTCCCTAAAGTTCTGCCTGGCGTAAGAGATACGACTCTGAAAGAGAAACAAGGAGACACATAACACGTTTCACAATTATATAAGCAAATAACTGGATCTGTTCTGCATAAGGAACATGTTTTTACAACTACAATTGGAAACTGGTAGTTGTTGCAAACATCCAATCAGATGTAAACAGCAAAGCAAACAGCAGTGGAGGAAATGATGCCTATCCAAATCTATACTAGAACAAAGTTTGAAGGCTTGAGAAGGATGAACTTACATTACATGTTAACACGGGATGGACAAAGCCCTTCTAAATGTTGATGGAAGGATAATTCAATAAATTCCCCAAAGAAAATTCTTTATAAGCGTTGCCATTATTCTACATTTTGCAAAGAGTAAATATAGATCAAATAATATTGGCAGAAACAGAGGATAATGAAGCTCAGGTGCAGACTGATGATACATAATCAAATAGCAATTAATTAAGTACAGCGTTACAAGGCAAAAGGGAGAGAGGTACTGACAAGAGCAATGCAGAGCCCAATATTGTTTTGAGATCGTATGATCCTTTGAGCAAGGAGATTCATCTGAAATTAGTTTTCATACTAGAGAGAAGGTAAGGCACAAGCAGAAATTTAGGAGTTCAAATTTTGAATTGATATCATAGGCAGTACCTGACGGTGGGCTCCCAGCAGTTCTAATAGGGGTTTGGCCACTGGAGTAGGGGTAAAGTGTGGTACAGTTGGGCCTGTGTTTTCTGTGGCTGCTGATCTATCTGATTTAACAGGTATCACTACCTTTTCCAAATACGTAGTTTGTACTCCTTGAGGATCTGCACTCACCCTATTCCTTTTGGACATCTATTACGAAAGAACAACATTTGACTGGAAAAACATAGTGTGACGACACATGGAATAGGTACAGAAAATGGATAGGTATGGCATATACTCATATATGATGCTTAAACTAAGCAGATGGTGTAACAAAGTAGAAGTAATGCAAGAGGTCAGATGCAAAATATGTGCGACCAATACAACTTTGCAAAGTTAGAGCAAGCACCTTGATGGGTGTATAAGATAGGCCATCCTCCACCATGCCAAGTTTGTTAGCCAGTGGACTGTTCCGCAATATTCCTCTCGTGCGCCCATTCTCATATTCATTTTGATAATGTTCAATATCTGACATGCATGAAAACATAAAAACAAGTGAGATTTTCTTTGTAATGCATAAGTGATTCTAATCCAATACTGCCTCCCTGTAAACCCCTTTGTGCTATCTCTGCAGTTCTTTTAAGAGATGCCATGCATGCTGTAATTTGTTGTGTGCATTAATATAATGTGGCCTACTACTCAAAATATGAGAGCTCCAGAAGTGATGACACTTCGCAGATGACAGCTTCAACATATAGTAAAGAAGAACAAGTCGACCTGACCTGAAAGATTCAAAATATACTAAGGGAGAACAACTCGACCTGACCAGTCGACCGCAAGAGAAGAGTATCATCTTAAAGAAGAGCAGAAGAGCAAGCAGATTGAAGATATTACAAGTCTTTCAATACAATGTCGGTTGGCCACCCATGATGAACCAGAGCGCACAGAGAAATACTATTCTTTCTGGTCTCTCCATATGTGGCTCGCATGCATTTCGAAACTAAAGTAGGAACATTTAGCTAACCAATTAAACATCTCTCAGTTTTACTAATATCAGCAATAATATCAGATATGAATGTGTACAACTAAGCTTGTTTAGCTCGATGGGTGGAGCAGTGCTATTACGACATGAACCACGTAGGCTGATTGTGGTCATCATAAAATGGGGGAACCATAAGCATGATGAGTACAGTGTTGACCGTGGCAGTTGGATGGCAGATCTGAAGCTGCAAACCGCGCAAAGGGTAGTTAGCAACCGATGTTTGCTTTGAAATAACAACTAAGATTTGGTATGGACAAGAAAGTACGGTCAACAAGTGACAAAGAAATGCAATTATGCTGTCTCTCTATATGTCACGACATGCATTTGGAAACTCAAGTGGGACCTTTAGCTAACCAATTAAATGTGTCGGTTAACTGATATCAGTATCATATCACAATCAAATTTTAACAACTAAGCTTTCGAATTCTGAGTGTTGTGTTGTTTAGCTTGAAGGGTGGAGTAATGCTAGTACGACAGAAAGCACCTACGCAGATCATAGTAGAGTAGATAAAAGGGGAAAACCCTAAGCATCAAGAGAAAAACCAGGAAAGTGGAACTAGCTGGACCAGTGGGTGGCGCACATGCTTTTTGAAACGAATATAGGAACATTAGGTGACCAATTAAACGTTCTCTATTTTAGTGATATGAGCATCATATCAGATTCGTATTTCAACACGTAAGCTTTGGGTTGAGGTCTTGAGGAGCAGTGCTAGCACGACAAGAAGCACCTACGATGATGGTAGTGAATATAAAGGGGGGAAACCATAAGCTTTACGAGTATAGTGCCCGTGCCATGGCGGATCTGAATGTGCAAACTGGACAAAGCTACTTCGCAACCAATGTTTGCTTTCAACTAGCCACTACAATTTGGTACGGACAAGAAAAGTACAGTAAACAAATTACGACCTATTTTCCGGGTGAGATCAATAACTTAAGCACATATGGGAGAGTACCACCTCTCTTGCGACGCCGTGTAGGCCTATGCTGATACGTTGAGGGTGCTGCGGGTGCGATGGCTGTCGGCGGTGGGGAAGAAGACTTTAGACGGCAGACGACCGGGTCGGGGGATATATTCTGTTGTCGTCGACGAGGCGGTCGTAGGAGCGGCAACGGCAAGGTGGACGACGGCGCCGATGAAGCGAGAGGAGGCGATGAAAGGATCCTGGTCCAGCGCCATGGATGAGAGACGTCCATCTCTTGCAGTGGACGACGGGGTAGGGGTAGCGGCTCCGGCAAGGTGGAGGATGGGGTGGCGGACGGAGGAGGCTGGCCGCATTGCAGAGGTTGTCGTGCCGCCGACGGTTTATGAATGGGGAAATGGAGGGGAGGGGGGATCTCAAACTTTGGGACGCGCTTCTCTGAAGTGTGGGAA
Source organism: Triticum aestivum (assembly GCF_018294505.1). Taxonomy (NCBI): domain Eukaryota; kingdom Viridiplantae; phylum Streptophyta; class Magnoliopsida; order Poales; family Poaceae; genus Triticum; species Triticum aestivum. The sequence continues at coordinate 41,957,108 of NC_057799.1, read as the reverse complement.
AGTTACGAACTTATCCCCCGTTTAAAATTTTGGACATCGCGTCGGTTGGGGATAGGACAGTAATCTCGCATCTCCCAAATATTTGCCGGTAACTATTTTGGGCGAGGAGAGGGTGTTTTGCCGCCCACGGTGTATGATCGGGGCTGACAGGTAGGGCGGTTGTGTCACGTCTGAGTGAAGTTACACATATGCCCCTATTTAAAATATTAGCCTACATCGATTTCGGACGAGGAGAGTTTGTTTTGCCGCCCACCATGTATGAATGAGGAAATGGAGGAAGAGACACATGTCTTTCGGACGAGCTTGAATCAAATGTGTTTTGCCGCCCACGATTGGGCCCACCGTGTCTGAATGGGCTCAGAGGCCGTCGTGTCACGTCTGATTGAAGTTACTAGTCTACCCCTATCGACAGCAGTGTAAATCCAGTCGATAGGGATGTCAAGTGTCAGGGGTAGACAATAATTTCCATCTCGCAAACACTTGCTTCGGGCAGCCCACAAATTATAGTGGGTGTTTAGCCGCTTCGTTCAAAACTTGGGAGAATTAGCATTCACGTTTGCCCTGGGCCCTGGCAAACTAAATTTAAATCCAATTTGTATTCAATTATGAATATCCATAGATAATTCTACATTTTGTTATTTATTTCTTCAAAACCACAACAAAGATTTATTCCACCTTTATATATGATTATGATTTAGAAATGCCGTGATCTTCGAATTTAGTAGGTTGGATACACTCTGAGTCAAACAGTTATTTCATCCAATACAATATGCTCACATGAAAAACAGTTCACCTTATGTCAATCATACAAGTACTGAGGATTACCTCGCCTAAAAAATTCGGATCATTACAACACATGAACAACATAGGGGGTCTTGCAACATAATCCATTCAGAGACATGAAACAACATGCAAGTACAATAATCTAATGGCAATTTCAACTGGTATCTAAAGAAGAACCGAGATTACCTTGGGCTTCAGATAGCAGAAACAGCAGGACCTCCTTCATCTTCAAATGCAACATTCTTACTTCCTCCAATTCTTGGGTTGCTTGCATAATGCGTGCCGCTAATTCCGTAATTTCTAGCCTCAAGATAAAGATTACCTCATTCATGGCAGCCACACCATCTCTTTCTGCCTCTAGTAGAGCCTCAAGCACTATAATATCTGTGCTCAGACTGTTCTCCGGCGGTGTTGCCTCTGAACTGCTACCATCTGGTAACATGGATGGCGCACTGCTTCCACAAATAGATTCTGGGGTTGTACATTGTGTCCTAGTGTGAACGGCATCCTGAAAGGTTTCCGCTGGACATAAGTAAGAGATAGTTATCGTATGATCCAGGCAGTAAGCTTACATGGTAAACGACAGACGAATTATTACCAAGCATGGCAAGCTATATTTAAATGGTTCAAAGCAGCATCAGCCGAAAAGAAATTAAAATGGTAAGATGAAACTAGGGATGTAAGTGGCAAATAAACGACATCCGCCAGTCCCATCTAGTTAGTTTTTGCTACCTCCCTAGTTCATTTTCCTCAAAAAACAAAAACTCTTTTGAACTATCATACCACTAGTGGACTTTAATCGGGATTAAACGGGACCCAGTTGACATCCCTAGTTGAAAGGGAGAGTACCACCGCTATATTTAAGTTGCCAAGGCATCTAAGCAGTTGAAATAATGTGAGAAATCACTTAACAGTGTGGCCTCATATAAACTACGAAGACAGTCTTGTGATGAAGTTGAGAGGAAAAGTTAAGGACTCAAATGAAATAGGCATGCATTTCTTTACGATAGTACAACAGACACTGTTGACATATTGGCCAACTCAGGTATAGCGTAACAACAAACAAGCATTCGAATCAAGCAATACATCAAAGCAGACAACTGAACTATTTGTAATTCAGTAGGATTACAGGTTGAGGGCACAAGCCAAGAAAGCAGCCCACTCGCATTACATATCACATGTACTAAAACACACTAGCTTATCATATGTTGATGTGAAGCCTCGCTGCTGTTGCAATGTTCTTTGAAGATATCGTCTGCATCCCGTGGTTGCAAATCTAGTTGTTGTAGTTTATTCTGCACCCTCTATTTAGGTAAAATTAATTTTAATCGCATGCACTGGTCCGAATTGATCATCAATGGTTCATCTAAACTAATGAAAGAAGGGTGTGTGCATACACGACAATATATCCGCTTCCCTCTATTTTTATGCTTGTTCGAGGTGCCAGCCCCAAAAGAACAAATATTTTGCTTGATGGGGTTGGCAGCTCCATAATTAATAGAAGCATCAAATTAGTCACGCAACTTGGGAAGATCAAGAACACACAAACAAGTAATGAACAGAGGCTTGGAGCAGTGATGTAATAGCTAGCATCAGAAAATGTAGGGTAAAACGAACAAAAAGCAGCGGAACCACATGCTAGATTGCTGATGTGTAATTAAGCATAGAGAACATTAAGCAGTCTGATGGAACCAACAGGTGGCATCAGAACAACACCATTATCATAAATATAGCATTCAAGAAGTAAAATAGCAGGCAGTGATATCTAGGAAGTACAGTAATACTCCCTCCGTTCCAAAATAGATGACTCAACTTTGTACTAACTTCAGTACAAAGTTAGTACAAAGTTGGGTCATCTATTTTGGAACGGAGGGAGTACTTAGGACAAAACTAAAGCATATTAACTATATGTGCACTGGTATGTAATTTGGCACATGTAACATGTTCACTGCCAAAAGTATGGCCCTACAGGTGCAAGCAGAATAACGCATCTCATGAAAAACTGAATGATGCCCTGAAGAAATTCAAAGGTGCGGTGCTTATGCTAGGAAAGTGAACGTAGGCGCCGGCCGTTGGATAATAGTACCTGATTCTCGGCGGCGTATGGGTATCGTTGTCATACTTGATAGCTACGGATCGTCGATGGTGCTCGTGTTGCGGTTGAGTTTGGGCCGGCTGTCGCCGTCGCTGAAGCGGCTCCGGTGCTACGGTTGCGGCGCCTGTCGACATACAAGAAAGCTCATCTGTGGTAAGTGAACAGTTGCACGATAAAGAGAAAAACCAAAGGAGTACAAATCGAAATAACCTGATGAGGCTGCGGCATAGGTAAAGTAGGGCCGGTGGAGTTGAATATGGCGTCCGTGGAGCGGGTCCGGTGCAGTGGACGAAGGCTTCGGCGGGCGCGTTGTACAGTGCTTTTGGTGAGGCGGATCTGTTGCGGCGGACGAGGGCTTGTATGAAGCGCCAGCGAAGGGGCAGACGAGGGAGTCAGTGAAGGGCCTACACTGTGGTGGACGAGGGCGCCGGTTAAGCAGATCTGGTGCGGTGGACCATGATGGCAGTCAAGGAGATCTGGAGCGGTAGAGAAGCCAGTCGCTGAAGCGGCTCCGATGAAGTGGTGAGTTGGCAGTTGGGGGTTCCAAGGTGCGTAAGGTAGATCCGGCGAGGTGTGAGGTCCACCGCTGCGGCAGAGGACTAGATTCGGCGGCTTGCCGTGGTTGGGGGTCGGGGAGGGGAAGGGGAGGGGCTCTGGAGAAGAATGTTGGGGGCAAAGAGGGGAAAACAATGGAGTTACCAAAGCAGCCCTTTTCCGTTCATGTGGCAGGGGTAAAACAGAAATATCGCAGGGCTAAACTTTCGGGCGCATGATATTTCGATGTGAGCGGGAAGTTTGAAAGCTTTTGGCGCCTAAAATTATAAGTATTCTGCTCTCGTACGGCCGACTATGATATCATGGCCGGCAATTTGTTTGTTTTGCACGCAAAAAAAGTGCATGTTTTGAAAATCAATGTCTACAACTCGAAACTTAGATTGTCCATTCAATTCAAATATGCATCATTGAGCTACTACAAGCAAATACCATCAAATATGCATCATTGAGCTACTACAAGCAAATACCATCAATTCAAATGAAATTCCAAATGTGTTTATCCTAAATATGATGACAAAAGCAAAAATGTGTATGTGTATGAATAAAGTGGATGACTATAAAGTTTGAACATGCCCGTATGTGTATATCTCTAGGTTTGATATATGAATTTGAAATCACGAAATCCCTGCTTAAAAATGTACCTCCGTTTAAATGAATTACAAAAGCTAATGATGGAGTCGAATTCCAAAATTCCAATCTTAGGTTTGTAATTCTGGTACATCAAGGTATATCACGCATGTTCAAAAGTATCGTTATCTCATAGTCCAAACTGTGGAACAAATTGATCAACCATGAGTGCACAATATCTCAATTACGCTAAAGTCCCTCAAATATAGACACCTCACTCTTTATCTGAAGCCAACCCCCCTCGCCCCCACACACACATAGAGAAGTCATTCTCTCCCCCAAACACCAACACACGAGCACATTAACACCCCTCTCTCTTGTAAAGTCCGGACCCCAATATAGGTCTCTATCACTTTGTCTCTCGGGCATGCACACATCTCTTCCCTCACTCTCTAGGTCTCCCGCTATCTCTCTTACCCAAGCACACGCACTATGTAGAGTGTATATTTCCCATACACACAAAACGTCGCCCCCAAATGTCTATCTCCCTAGTTATGTGGTTCTCGCGCACTCACCTCACACACCACCACCACTGCAAACAAGCACACTTTGTCTCCTTGTGCACCACTCTCCTCTTTCTATCTCTCCCACATGCGGATCCGCCCCAGCTCCTTCCCTGTATACATATATGTCGTGACTCTTTCCATAGCTCCCTAATGTATCATCGTTCTCGATTTCGCACATTGTTCTCTACACCATCTATTCTAGATCTCTCATGAAGTCCCTATCACACACACGATGACTCGCTTCCCTTGCGTCTCCGTACATAGGCCAATTTCGAACAACATCAACATTGTCTCCCTATCTATACGCCATTTATGGACACAAACGACCCCTCTCGCCCCCTCTCTTCCTCTCTCTCTCTCCCTCTCCGTCGCTAGCTCTCTCTCTCTATCGCTCTCACACCCCTCTCCCACACACACACTCGATGTCTCTTCCAAATAGTCTGCTCCCCCCGCCCGCACCCGTGCTATCCCGCTACTACACATGTCACACCATTCCCCTTCCCTTATACTAGGTTTACATCATCAGTGGTCTCTATACTCCACATACACACACTCCCTCTCACACACAAACGCGTGCACAAACACACACAGACACGCACAAACACCCATTTATCTGGATCCTCATCTCTCCCCATGTCCGCATGTGTATCTCACACACTCACTCTCTAATTATGTATATGTGTCTCCACGTTACACAACACAAAGCCCCATGTACATGTCTGTCTCTATCCTCCACACACATAGACACAAAGAATATGTTAGCATTGCCTCAGTCTCTAACATATCACACATGCACTCTCTCTCTCTCTCTCTCTCTCTCTCTCTCTCGCAAACACGCTCAACAAGGGTTTCCCCATGAAAAACTTACCGTCTATTCATCAACAGTCGTGGAAGTACGGCGAACACGAGACGTGAAAAAGAATAAATCTACACGTGCTTAGATCACCTAGTATGACTACTAGGACTAGAGCAAGCCAAAAAGCGCGCCGCCGTCACCCCCTCCTTATCGGGATGGGAAAATCTTTGTTTTACACAGTCGAGAAGTCATTGTGCTAAGGCCCCACATGTCAAGGCGTTGAATGGAATGTAGAATCTAGTTTACGGAAGCAAGTATCAATAATACGTTTGTATCTTCATAGTTATATTTCTTCTCTTATAAAAAACCGAGTTGGTGATGATGGTACGTGTGCCATCTTGCAATATAGATCGTCCGATCTATATCTGACGGATGGAAATTAAACTAAAAGATACCCGCACCCCTCTCCACATTTGCAGACAAGGCCTTCCCTCGTTCATCCTTATCTCCAACAAACCTCATTGTTGAGCAATTAAGAAAGGAAGCCTCTGGAACAAACTGGCCTGGTGTCCGCTGCCGGCGTCGTCAATCCCCATGCCTCCGCTCAGTCCGACCACCAATCACCACCACACCCCACTCCTCTTCACCTTATCTCATATTTCTCGAGATATCATTAGTTTTTACACATGGGGCTACTCCCGCAAGGGTCAATCACAACAAGTGTTTTATAAAAAAATGCATCTTGATGTTCCGTGCAATGCACAGATCTTGCTAGTACTCCTACACAAGACTAAGTTGGTGATGATGGTGTGTCTGCCATCCATCGTTTCTGACCATTAGATCTACATCTAACGACTGTGAGGTAAGTTGTTGCCTTTTCTCACCAACATCCCACTTGTCTACCAATATGCAGAAAAACCCATAATTAGTATCTTAAAACCAACCACATCCCTCCCTGCCCTCACCAAAATAGCCCAAGGAATATATTCTAATTGAAACATAATATATCTCTAGTGACATATGTATATCAAAATTAGAGTGTTTTGTATCAAGTTTGTGAATAACTATTATTCTAATTATGATTCATTGCAACGCACATGAACATTGCTAGTATTTCCAACCATGCATTTTTTTCCTAGTATTCCATAGTTTCGAGTTTTCCATCAAGATATTAGCCACTCATGGTTGATATTTACTTTTAATCATGTACACATATGCACTATGTAACTAGCATTGCTTATTGGCTTCCAAAGCTTAAATTTCACTCCTACTTACAATATGTAGAGTATTTAACAAAAAACTACCACTTTCAACCAGCCCTAGGAAGAATCTATTGTACAAAAATAGCAAAAACATACCCAAAATTTCTTAATCCACGCCAAAAACTACTACCTAGTACTCCTACCGATTAGGTTCGTTTAAACCCATTTATGACAGGGTTGGCCCACACATCTGTGCTGACGAGGCAGCTTAAACCAACACACATTTTGTTTGACCGTTGACACGAGGGACCCACATCTGACCTTCTATCCTGTTATTCCCCCTCAAATCATTAATTTTCCTAAACATTACTTCAAACAGTACTGATGCGTGTTCGTCGGTGGCGCCGGTGATGAGCGAGTTGGCCGCCGCTCCGCCGGACGGGCCGGACGCTGCGCTGGCCTCCGCACGGGTTGGCAGGCTGTCCCGAGCATGACTCACGAGCGAGCAAGCCGCCGCGCTGGCCTTCGCCCGAGCTAGATGGCTGGCCTTAGCGTGGCGCGCGCGAGCAAGCCGCCGCACTGCCGTGCCAATCTAGCTAGCAAACCTTGCAGACAAGCAGCTGGACGGAGCTATCTTGGCTAGCTAGCGGCCGTGAGCGCCGGACGGAGCTGGCATCCGGGCTGCCGCAACATGGGCTCCGCACCGCCGGCGGTTTTGACCTCGCCTTCTGCCGGCGCCGGTAGCTGCGTCCCATGGCCGAGGATGACTAGGTGGACGGGCCGGAGGTAGGAGGTCACTCAGGGATTTTTGTGCAGACTAACATGTAGGTCCCACAAGTCATAACGCCCGGTCGAATAGAAGGCGTTGACTTAATGGGCGACATGGGCCCTGTTAGATGTTAGAGTTAGATTCTAACCCTAATCTAACTCTAACCAAAGTGGTGTTTGGATGGCAGGGTTAGATTGACAACAAATATATCCAAACAGGGCCATGGGTTGAAACGTGCCTATAACGGCACTTTGTAGAGTAGTCGTTTCTTGGTAGGGCTGGTTGGTAAGAGCATGTACAATGGTTGATAATGTAGTCTTATCTTAAGTCTGCATGTATGCAAGTGGTAGTAGTTTCTTGGCATTTTAGTGGTTTCTTGCATTATTAGGGGTTTCTTGTAAGGAACAATGTACGCACTACTAGCGACAAAAGGCGATTCTAGGTTGCGTTGTACTCCAACAAGTACTACTAGTGGTCGTGGGAGTGTATACCTCGTTTTGTGGGTTCGATCCCGGCCGAACGCATGGTGGCCTTTTTTTTAAAATAGTACTACACTTCGCTGCGAGCCAATATTTTACACGGGTAGTTTGAGTTTTGAAGTCAAACGGACGTGCGGCCCCACAATCTGGGTGCACTGGATAGCCTAGCCACGTGAACGGGTTTTCCTTGCCAGCATCCCGTGGCTCGCATGCTCGCCCTAGCCGCACCTCGCTTGCAGCTTCCTCATCAGCTAGTAGCATATTTAAACTAGCGCCTCCCAATTAAGCCCGTGGAGCCGGAAAAGCCTGGCGGGGCATTGGGAACTGTGCAATATGGCTCTGTACGTAAAGTGCTCTACTACTACTTTGTAGCTTGTGGCGTTGCACGCATGGACTTCACTCCATTATCGGCTCTACTATAAAAGAAATTCCTCTTGATGTGTTTTTTTGAAATGGAGGCAAAAGCTTTGCTTCATCTCATTCATAAAGAAGGAACTACTAACAAAGTTCGACGAGATCCATTACACCTCCACAAATGGAAGCGAAAAGCCTAGTCTCATTGTATCAAATAACTCAAATGTTCTGCCCCCGCAGTAACCGTCGCTGATAAACAGGCTGCTAGTGTGTGCGTGAGAGGAGCGGCTGAGTAGGCCAGCTACATGAGAGGAGTGGCTGAATAGAGCATCGAGAGTACCCACGAGGCCACTACGCAGGTGTACTTTCCCTGCATTGATAGTACAGCGATGGTTCTAGGGAACAGTGGTACCCTCCACTTCCAACTGTAGCTCCTTGGCCCTGAGATTCAAGAGTTCAAAACTGGTGCACTATACTAGACTAGACTAGAAGTACAGTACATCGCACTACTAGTTGAGAAAAAGTAGTACTAGTACTGCTACAGTACGAGTACGTACTCCTCCGTCACATATTGTAAGACGTTTTTTGACACTAGTTGGCGTGTACAAAAAAATGGCAAAAACATACCCAAAATTTCTTAATCCACGCCAAAAACTACTACCTAGTGCCAAAAATTTCTTACTAGTGCTATTATTTACAGTATAATGCAATCCCATAACGTTCCATAATGCTAGTACTAGTAGTAAATAATAGCCTCACCCCTTCGCTAAGGAATGATCTATAGTTGGAAGGGACGAGGCCCTGCGGTTACTACGTTCTTATCTCCTCCTCGCCAGTTCCCCTCCCCCCCGAAGAGAAGGCAGTTCGTCGCTGCTCCCATGGATTCGCCAGGCGGTTCTCCTCCTCGTCGGGGCTGGGAGACCTTGGACAACGATCCTCTGGGAGAAATCGCACGCCGCTCTGATGTCCTCACCGCCGCAAGACTCAGTGCTTCCTGCACCAACTTTTTGAAGACGGTGCTTAAACAGGCTTGGGAAAAGGCCATGCTTGTTGGTCTTCCATGCATCCTCGAGGAGAAGGTTCTTCTATGGGACAATCCTTCGAACAGTCCACCGCTCCCTGGCCATGGTTGCACATTGACTCCGCTAGAGTTGCCGACGTTGAGAGGTAGTCGGATTTTGTCCGATGAGCAGGTCAGTAACAGAGTTTGATCATGTAGTACTTAGTTATTCCATTTCCATCCCGTAATTTCTCCGCTGCCCACCGTCTTATATATAGGTCTGGGTCGGTGCCAACGAAGATTGGCTTGCATACCTCCGGCCGGATACCACCATCATTTTGCACAACATCCACAGCAGTGCGGCCGTTCCGGTAGACCCCTTCTCCACCATTGGGATCGGCCTTCCGGACTGGCTGGGCTTGAATACGTATGATGATGCCTACATCAAATTGAAGAAGATAGCAATTGCGGACCCGCCGACAAAGCGACGCGGCTACGACGATTACTATCTCATCGCGGTCTTCGACATAAGGATTGCCATCAATGGAAGAGGCAGTAATGGCAGAGGCTGGCGCATGTTGGCGGCGGCAGATTTGTACCCCTACACGTTCGAAGACGCCGTGCACCATCTAGGCCGCATCTTCGCGGTGACAAGCCAGGGGACTTGTTTCATCTGGTTGCCATCCTACGGTATGGGAGATTACAAACGGAATGCACAAACCATCATTTGCATCCCTAACGGTACTCCATTATTTTGCAGGGACCAGTCATCCCCCGATCAAAATAAGATCGCCGATCCTGGATGTGCATTTGCATCCGTGATTCGGTCTAACCTGGAACCTTGTAGCTGACTTTGGCATATTGGGATCAACTATCTTAGCAGTCGTTACCCATGGTACCACTGATGTGCAACATGGTCACACAATCTACCACGATCGGACCGTCACCATCTAACCAGGTATTCCATTTTTTAACCCTCTCGCCTTCTCTTTCATTGTTGTACTAGTAGTATACTTAGTAGTATTAGTAGGGCTACTTTTTACCTTGGAGGACGCGTATAGCTAGCTAGGCCCTTGAAGACTTGAACCCACTAGCTGCCACCATTTTTGTTTTTCCATGTCTTACTATCTCATCCATGTTGCCAAGAGTGGCTATATATAATAAGCCGGTTATTTTACTTCCTCTATACCGGAGTAGTACTATTTGCTGCATAGTATTACTGACCGCCATATTTGAGCACAACATTATTATGCATGGACCTTGACTATGTATGTCACCATGTGTCCAGATCTGAGATGCCTCGTGTACCAGATGAACGACGCCGAGTTCGACCCCCGTGATGCTACGTGGGTGCCGAGGAACACTCTTGGAGAGTACTCGCTTTTCATCGGGGACAGCTACCCCATTGTGAAGCGGATGCCACCTTCCGTGCACGACACGGAAGGCCTGCCGTTCATGAAGCATGGTTGTGTCTTCAGTGCGCACCGCCGGATGAACGACATGCTGGGACACGCTATCCCTGATTTATGCCGCTTCAGCTTGGATGAGTCTCCATCGTGTGGAACCGGACTAGAAAGCTGCAACAATGATTCCCATTGCCCGCCGCTATGGATCGTGCCATCCATGAAGAACACCTGGGATTGGAACCTGGAGGAGGACATGTAGCCCATCTATAACGTGTAAGTGGAGTACGGTAATTGTGAACGATAGCGCTGTGAATATATGTACACTAGTCGTGCACAAATTTATCACATGAATTGGAGATGAACTTGTGTGGCATACTCGCTATTGTCCTTTAGAATTTATTACTAGTAAATGTGTTATGTGTACGTGCAACTTGTGTGGTTGTTGCACGGGCTCCAACACGCTCTTTGAGAAAAAAAGGTGGCACGGCTTTGGATATACGTGACGTGGCGGCATCATACAGTAGCATCGTTCGCTATAGTTGTAGTACACTCCTACTAGGATGACAACTCCTATAAAACCTTGCGCTTGGCTCTTTGCCTCTTCGGGAGGTTCAACAGTTCGTACTTGTGTGAACCTTGCACTCGGCTCTTCGCCTCTTCAGAAGGTCCAAGAATGATGATACTACAGTACAATATGCTTCTGGCAATCTGACATTGATTGAACTGCTGCACGTCCACCGCGAGGGTGAGGGCGAGGGCGAGGGAGAGGGAGAGGGCCCTGTAGTCAAAACCCTCTCCTCGTCCTGCGAACCACCATGCGCGTGGGCGAGGGAGACGCGTAGTAAGCAAGATTCTCCTCGTTCGGCGAGTTGACGGGACATATCAAAGCAGTACTAGTACTAGTAGTCCATACTGCATCATTTCCGACTAATATGGCTTAATTTGAAACGAGAGAAATACACTGGCGGTCAACGTATGTAACAATACGCTCTTTACGGTCACTATATATAGTTTTATGGTGATTATACGATCACTAGCTCATCGTAGAGCACCGTATTGCACCCTACTAACCGGCCATATAGTCGACGTGGCACTTTGTTGACTGGTTAAATTGTCATCTGGTTTCTGGGTCCCTCCTGTCAGTTGGCAGAGCAAAGAAATCGGTTAAACAAAACTTTACGCAGGCGCGACACGAGTCCAACCCTTGCGCGCGAACCGCCCTAGCTGTGTATGTGAGTGCATGCACGTGTACTCCCTCGGTCTTCCAACAAAGAGTGTACATCGGCTATAAAACAAAGAGTGTAGTACATGATGTACATCTACACTTCCAATGCATTTAGCCTTTAATCTAAATCGATATTGATTGACTAATGCACCAACTTGTGCTCTAGGTATAGGCTACATGTCTATCCTTAATTACAGCATGCAACGGCCTTCATTTAATCTTCTTCTCTCAATGGTCGCATGCACACATAAGTCTGCTACTTTTGGGCGTTAATTATGCCCTGGTCAATGTGCAAATCTCTAAATGTACAGTCTTTCACGGACTTAGGGAGTAGGTTGAGCACTTGAGCGTGAGCGTGTGTGTCGCGTCGTGTGCTGTGTGCCGCATGGGTGCGTGAGTGTTGCGTGCGTCCATGTGTACGTGTGAGTGTTGCATGCATGCATGCATGCATGCATGGGACTTACTCCCTCCCATTGACATGTTCATATTTCAAGCTTCCTCTGTTCCCTCCATATGCTGATACTCCCTCGGTTCCCAAATACGGAGTAAAAGCCTCCCTCTGTTCCCAAATATGGAGGATTTGTCTTCCTACAGATTTCAACAAGTGACTAGGTACGAAGAAAAATGAGTGAAGTGAGCGTAGAGGCATAGGGATACTGTAGAAAGGAAGTCTTCGCGATCCATTATTCCCCATCTCGGTCAGAGAGAACTATTCAACTAGTCTTCGCAGTGAAGTGACAATACACGCTGCAACAGATGGGACACGTAATTAATAAGCTGAACCAGCGTGTTGGTGTTACTAAATCAGCCTTACCCAGTACTGCCATCATGTTTGGCAGTAGAGCACGCTTCCGCAAATACGCCTACGTACCTCTGTCCTCCATTAACTGACATATGGGCCCTCTTGTGGTAGACCCACATGTCATCGGTGTAACTATTTACACTCCGAAGGACGGTATATCCTGGTAGTTGTACTAGTAGAATTGAGATTTAATGCACTTTCTTCCCCTTCTTCCACTCTTCTTCCTCCTCTCTTCTCCATCGTCGGCTGCACACCATTTACCCCCGCTCACTGCTCGCCCGCCCGCGCCATCTTCCTTGGTAGCTCGCGCATACCATATCTCCCCGCTCACTGCTCGGCCACACGAGGAGAAGCTTCTTCGCTCGCCCGCCCGAATCCACTTCCCTGCTGGCTCGCAGGCACCGAAAACCCCAACGGCAAAACCGACTGACACGCAGAGCCGCGATTGGAATTCCCTCCCCGATGTTCTCTTGGAGCAGATCTGTAATCATATGGACCTACTTAGCACCGTCCGTCTGGCCGCATGCTCGGTGTCTTTGTACCGTCTACTCGTCTGCAACCGGCCGGCTCTTTTCAAGACACCCTGCTTGCTGATGCCCGATCCTCGCAGGTGGCCCAAACACCGACTTGACGATCCTACGGAGGTTGCCGTGGTGCCCCTCGACATGCTACCACTACCCATTCACCTGTCCTTCATGCGCGACCACTACTGGGCGGGCATGAAGGCCAACTGGATCGTCCTCATCCACCAATCCAGTAGTCCGTGGCGTCTTGTGGATATCTACACCCAGCGAGAGATCACCCTTCCATCGTCGGATACCGCCGCCATCGAGCCTCGCGGCCCGCCGGACACTCCTGCCTACTACGCACGAGACACGTGAAGCTTTTGGCTCGACCTCTGTTTGCTGAAAGTTGTAATCTGCGAAGTGCGCACACCATCAGAAGACTACATGGATTACAAGCTCATTGCCTTGTTCAACATGGGATTAGTCTATCTGGAATCCGGTCGCCATACATGGTTATGGCTCATCGTCAATCTTGTTGAGGCAACATTTCTGTCTGATGCTATAGTGCACGATGGCATCGTTTACGCGGTCAACGCACAGATTGGCTGCCTATACTGGTGGAATCTATCATCGTGTAATTGTTCTATCTCATCTCATCTTTACCTTATGAATACGACTGCCTGTTCATTGTTACAAATTTAGAATACATAGTATGTCTATAACCACATCATTGCTATATGTTCCTCTCATTTGCTAGATTTTTATGACCACACATGTTATTGTTAGAGTTGATATGAGAACAATTGGCATCTAATGATTGTTAAAATACATATTATGAGCATAACATCATGATTGCTATATGTTACTCTCGTTTACAAGATTTTTATAACAACACATGTTATTGCTTAGAGTTGATATGAGAACAGTAGTAGTAAGTGCTATGGTAGAATATGAGTAGGCTCTGTCATAGCTGTTTTCCTCTCATTGTTACATGATGTTTGAACCATGACATATTGCTAGAATATGAAAGCCATTGGCTTATTTTTTTAACTTGGGGTATGATTATGACCATAGCATTGCAATTCTCTGTCTATGATATGTGTCACTGTTATAATAATCTTAATTCCACACATACTCTGAACATGATTGTTTATTTTTGTCCTTTTGGTCTCCAATTTGAATTGTTGCAGCAGACGCAAATGCGCTGGCCTTCATGATTCCAGGATCTGGAATCATACCAGCCGATGGGTGGTGGTTTATCGCTCGTTCAGCTGACGGCGGTCATTTGATGCTCATTCGCATGTACCAAATTGACCAAACCATTACATCAAACCACATGCAGTACAATGCGTGGGGCGTTCGTGACATTGATGGCTATGGCTGCTTCGTGTTCGAGAAAGATCCCAGCTCTGTTGGGCAAGGCGTATTCAACTGGAGGCGGGTTTACAGCCTCGGCAACCACTCCTTGTTCCTCGGGCTCAATTATCCGATCATCCAACCAATCATCGATCATATCACCGGTGATGATTACCGTGCTATGCAACTTCCATTCGCGAGGGGGGACTGTGTTTACACATCATACCATGGGTTTCATGAATCACCATATCCAGAGATTCGTCGACACAACTTGTTGCCAGACGGTTGTGTGTGGTGTGTGTTACAGGTCCGGATACAGTCATTGCGTCTGAAAACTATCTTGGAGTTCAGAAAGGGGAACCCGCCTTGCAATGCCGAATACAATCTGCGCGCCGGACTCCTCGTCATTGAAGCCAGGTTCAGGGGCTACTGAGGGAGTCCTGGACTAAGGGGTCCTTGGGCGTCCGGCCTGTTATCATGGGCCGGACTGATGGGCTGTGAAGACACAAAGGCCGAAGACCGCACCCGTGTCCGGATGGGACTCTCCTTGGCATGGAAGGCAAGCTTGGTGATAAAATATGAAGATTCCCTTCTCTGTAACCGACTTTGTGTAACCTTAGATCCCTCCGGTGTCTATATAAACCGGAGGGTTAGGTCTATAGGACCGGATACTCATGACCATAGTCATATAGGCTAGGCTTCTAGGGTTTAGCCATTACGATCTCGTGGTAGATCAACTCTTGTAATACTCATATTCATCAAGATCAATCAAGCAGGAAGTAGGGTATTACCTCCATCGAGAGGGCCTGAACCTGGGTAAACATCGTGTCCCCTGTCTCCTGTTACCATCGACCTTAGACGCACAGTTCGGGACCCCCTACCCGAGATACGCCGGTTTTGACACCGACATACACAATTGACTAAGAAGATTGGAAGGTGGTACGAAAATACTCATCGTGTCTTTCGTTCCAGCAGTCATGATATAGCTTCTAGATTTGACCGCTCTTAAGGTGCCCGCACTCTTGGCTTGAATCGCCGACTTGTGTTTTGGTTTAACCGAAAAGCAGAATCCTATCATTTCACTACTAGGCTCCTCATTCATCCATCGGATAGGACGCCCCATTTATGGACCAAGAGAACGAGATATTGACTTTTTTACATCTGTAACTACATTCTCACATTTCTTTTCTAATCTCATGACTTTTTATGCAGCCGAAAAACGAATGAGATCAGAAAGATAGGTGGACGAGTTGACCATAAGGTCGGATGTTTCCGTGAGCAGTAAGCAGCGGATCTCCCCTTTTTGAGGGAAAGCTGGTGGCCCTTTTGGCGTGTTAATTCTTTTGACGGGGCGGCCTGCTTCGCTCGGTAGATCCGGTCAATGTGGTTCTCGTTTACCAACGCGTAGGTGGTCTAAGTTCCTATGACCGAGTCTTTTTGGCCCCTGTGAACATATTTTCTTAATGTATTAAAGAGGGTCTCTCTAGCCGGTGAAAAGTGGTAGGTGTCCACTAACGGCTATTCCTGGCTCGGCTCCGATAACGCAATTCCGGGAGGAGTCGGTAGTCGGGCACTGGATCCCTTCCGACCTGGAGAACGTGTGACACTAGGTTGGGGTTTGGTGAACCAACATGTCGCTCCTTTAGTTGAAGTATCGGGCCCCTTTTTCGTTGCCTAGGTTGCACCTTCGGAATACTCCAGACGGGGATTTCGCTCTATTCCCCCCAATCTTCACTTTATGCCATGCCGACTCTCCATCGTGGAATTAGACCAAGGGTCGAAGACCCATACCATAGGACCCCGTCTCCCGTATCTTATCTTTCGCGCGTAGGAGATCGAGACACATCCTTAGGGCTATGGGGAAAGTGGATCGATTGCCCTAGAATTACAACTACGTAGAGGGTCTCTGCAAGTCTATAAATAAGTTCCAAAAAATTGATCGGTAGTAGTCCGGTCGCACCCGAACAATAATATTCCATAGGGAAATGCACCTAAGATCAAATATTTTGAGTCGGCTTTCGTGGAAAATTCAGACTTTCTTTTTGATGCCGCGATCACATAAAAACATAAACTTTGAGGCTCAATAGCTAAATACATGGCAATTAAATCATGAGCCGGGATCATTAAGAGCATACTGCGAGTAGGAAGTGGAATTAATACAATGAATTCAGAAGCATCAAACCTCTCTTTTTCGAAAAAATCGAAACACATCGAAATGGTACCAGCCATACTTAATAATAGAAGGATTTGGCAGAAATATGTAAAATTGTCCCTCCTAAAAAAATTATTCCAGAATAAATGGGTAATAGTTAGGAGAGGTGCGCCAGCAGCGAGCAGAAGCAAGGTTATTAGATACCGAAGGAAAGCTCGGCCAGAACCACACGTGCAAGTTTCCTTGCATGTGGCTCATCCGTGATAACTTCTTCGGATTTGCATGAACTAGCGGACCGATCACTAAGTGGTTAGTACCTCCAGCATGAGCGAACCTTTTCAGAACTAGTTAGGAATGGGCGCCACTATCCCAGCCCGGATCCAGCCAGGTTCTATTGATCATGTCCCCTTCCCAACAGTTGTATCTTGTCTTGGGGCGTCATTCTTTGGCTTTACTATCAAGCCAGACATGGCGCCCTTTCACATTATCATCTACCGCCCTTTCTTTCCTCCCGTCCCTTCACGCATGAAGATCGTCGTATGTATGTTCGACTTCGGTTGCCGGTGCAATAGAATTGGCGTGAGTATATTATGGCAGGATCAGTCACCTGGGCAAACAAAAACCCTCCTCCAAGAAGAATTGTGCTATGCCCCCCGCGATATCCCTATAGAGCGAAAGAGCTGCCTGGTGATCCCTAGGTTGCAGCACGTCCGGTCGTTAACTCCTCGCTAGCTGCCGCCGTTTCTAGGACCGACCGATGCCTCACCTGCATGCACAGGTACCTACGTAGTGTAGTGTCGGTCGCACATTCATAATAGAGTTCGGACTCATGTGCCTTCCTGAACCACGGGAGTTCCCTTGCTCCTGCTGCATACGATTAGCTGGCCTTGCGGCGGCAAAAGGATTAGGACGTCCCCCCATGCTAAGGTTCCCTGCGGTCCGGCCGCATTAGCTTAGGGAGCTGGGCGATAATAGGTCCTCCGCATCCCAAGTGCGCTGCCCTCCTAGGCGCGCAACACTAAGTAATCCAAGCCAACCCACATTACTAACTAACGGTGGATAATCATCTTTCTTAGAGGTACTAAATACAACTCCATGATTGAGCAAAATGAAGGTTGTGTTAATGATAAAGATCTCTGGGGAAACCGCTAAAAAAAGATTGAACATGTGGTTCCGAGTTTCGATAACTTCTTCTACTTTCATTTCCTCCGTCTTCCAAATCGCAGAGTTAATTCAAAAGCCTAGGTGTTATTACTGAGCTACTGCTCTTTTTTCTCTAATTCCCTTCTCAGATCCTCCGACTACTCCTCCTTATCCTACTCACTCGAAGTTTCGTTGGTCATTTATGGTTTTTTTAGCCTCTTTTACAAAGTTAGTAAGAAGAAAAACCTCGATCTTCAGTACACTTCACACCCACACAATCTCTATTCGAAACTAACACTCCATTTCCAGATAGCGAGCGATCGCTCAGCAATGATACCACGCCGGACGAAGTACCTATCCCCCGGGGACCACGCTTTTTTACTTGTTTCCTTATTTTTCTTTCTATACGAAATTCAGACGATTTCGTTTGTGTTCATGTTGGCGATTTCAGATGTGAATGAGGCCGGTCGTCTCCCCTTCCTACGGGTTCCCCAGTGACACATCAACCACGCCCCTTTCTTTTCTCCGATCATAAATAACCTGATCTCTTTCTTTCTAATTCATCCCCTTCTTTCTAATTCAAAAAAGAAAGGAGGTGGGCGGTAAGGCAGGCTCGCAACTTACAAAGGGCACTCGCTGCTCGCAGGCCTGCTCTTTCTATTATGATTTCTATGTGTATGAAAGCTCCTTTGACTCTAGCCCCATAAGCTATTCTTTCACTTGAACCAGCTCCTGGTCTTTGTCCAGGACAAAGATATCGCAATAGTGGAATAAGGAAGTGCAAGTTGGCGATCGAAGCAAAGGAAAGATCAAGTCGAAGAGGATACCTGGGGCCATCTAAGACGGTTGTAGTAAATAGCTTATAGGACTGATCAGGCTCATCAACCTATGGAACCTCACGCTATGTTGCTATGATTCTTTTATCACGAAAGCATGTCGGGCGAAGGAATAAAGTGCGTACAACACTAGCAAGAAGAGACTTGCCAAAGAATTCGATGCCTCACAGGAAGAAAAAAGCACGAGTCGGGTCGGTGGTTTCAGATTCAGATAGTTCAGTTCAATCATCATCTGACACCTTTTGGTGCCATTCCTTTTGAAACTGTCGTTTCTTTTGTAAAAGAATTCGATGCCCCTGCAAAAAAACGAGTCAAGAAAGAGGTAAGGGCTGGGTCAGAGGCGGAACAGACATTCAAAGCAACCGAACCATAGATCCAGCTTTGCAGGACAAGCATAACGAAAGTAAGCATTTGGCCAGACATTCAAATAAACCATATATCTAGAAATCCATCATCCCTGTCTGAACGGTCTAAGCATCATATCTTTTTCTTTTCATTTCCGCTGCATCGTCCAGACATCAGAAATAGGTGCATTAGCAGCATCTCGCTACAACTCCCTTGGAAACCCCAGCACCAACGGGAACAACTCAATTCAAGCTAGCAACAACTAACAATTTCTACTTCCTCGAACAAGAGCTTGCTTTTAGTTCACGTTAGCTACATTTGTTTTAATAGAAAGATGGGAAAGGCTAGGTTAGCAGAAGACTATGCTTGTGCCACAAACTTATTGCTTCGGAGAAGCATTTCTTTAATGAATCTTACTCAGTACAGTATTCATAAGGGACCTGTATCTAAATATTCTGTTCTAACATTCCTATTTTGGTTGGAAGTTTCTCAAATGAAAGAGCACAACCCTTTCCATCACTTCTCTACATACTGGCATTCGGAGCTAGGAGCAGAGAAGAGAAGTCAATCAGAAGAATAGTAAAAGCCTGGAGCTCGAACATTGCGTTCTACACTTTACTTTTGTTTTATATCTCTGAAACAAGAGTGAAAAGAAATCAGCTCATCCACCGCTAACTAAATAGGCCGAAACTAGCTCTTCTTTGGTTTCCCTGGGTCCAAGTTGGGGCAAAGCCTGCTATTTTCCCGCAAAATGTCTATCATACTACGTGGCGCAACACGCGACATAGGTAGTAAAGTAGTGATTTTGGGCCCAATTCATACTTCTTTTTTGATTGGAATTCTTATCCTAGCTCGGCCTACTCGCGAGATGATAGCCTTTAGCCTGATTACATAAAGCATAGCACTTCTGATCGATTTGAATATTCCATTCCCTATTTCCTTGAGCGCTTTCACCATTAACCCATGGGTGCCAAGACCATCCCCGGCTCTTTCTTCTTCTACATATAATAGAACACAAGGATCGAACCTACTTTGCTTTAAGTCTGTTTACTTTTTAGCGCCGTCTATGGAGAGACAACATGAGAGAGGAGAGAGGAAGTTGAACAACAAGAGCTGACAAAGTCCAATCAAGCTGAGGCCTGGAAAGAGTTAAGAAAAAACACCTTCTACCTGCATTCATGGGTGCTCAACGATAGATTCCACATCAAGATAGGCAAAGCGGGATACAGCTCGTTTATTACTGTCACGACCGATTTTTCAATAAAATAATTATTGAGAAACCAATCCCTTTTACGGACCAGCGAGGAAGAATTTCTTCTCACTGATAGACAATATCTTGGTCACAGAAGAAAATACCAGGAGTACTAAATATAATACAAGGTTGAGCAGAGACTGCCCAACAATCTATTACATGCCCGCCGATAAACAATATGACGGGTAGGGTGGCAAACTACTAACTCACGATAATAACGGTGGTGGAGATATCACCGCGAAGCGAGTGATATGATTCCAGAAGACTACAGCTCTTCGAGCGTCGGAGTGAGGCTTGAGAAGACTTATTGCGGGTGGCGGAAGCGTAAACAAAACAAGTGACCAAAATCCGGGATCGCGCAGGACTGACTGGGACTCCTCTAGGCATCGGACGCGCTATCAAACTCTTCATCCAAGAGATCGCCTTCGTCAACATCTGGCCAAATCAACAAGCCAGGTGAGTACTATGAAAGTACTCGCAAGACAGTTCGGACATAAGATATAACAAATGCGAACATGAAGTACATGAATAAGTTAACCAGTACGATTCAGACATAGAGGTAGCAAATGCTGGGTACCAAGCGAGGGTCTGAATGACGCCTCGAGCGGAAACTGCAGAATAGTAATACTGGTGCCAAGCGAGTGTCTGAAAGACTCCTCGAGCGGAAAATGCGGAATAATAATACTGGTGCCAAACGAGTGTCTGAAAGACTCCTCGAGCGGAAAATGCGGAATAATAATACTGGTGCCAAACGAGTGTCTGAAAGACTCCTCGAGCGGAAAATGCGGAATAATAATGCCACAGTCGGGCGTCGAGGCGACACCACATAAAGGGCTTATAACAGAAAATAAGGACGGCGCATGCCACAGTCGGACGTCTGGGCAACATCACATAAAGGGCTTATATTTAAAGTAAGAAACAAGAACACGCCACAGTCGGACGTCTGCGCGACGTCACATAAAGGGCTTATAACACAGCTCAATAATGCAACAGATTGGGAACATAATTCACCATGAGCATGAAACAAAAATAAAGTTAGTCCATCCACAGGAATAACAATACATCTGAATTACCACTTGAGCTTGCTCACCGGGAACAGGTTTTCCACGCGGATAGATATGGATATAATGCTTTCATTACTTGATCATGGATACGATGATTCGGAAAGAATTGACTCTGCAGAGTTTGTACTTAACCACAGCCAACGGATTTCAGTAGTCACGGGGACTAGTTCCGTCTACGGTGTTTTGGAAGAAACACGTCTAACCAGTACACACCCAATTTAACCATCCGAAGCCAGGGATCACCCTAAGCATCGTTCAAGAAAAACCTTGAGACGGGGAGGCTACAACCTCGCGTAGCATGGGATCAAATTTCTATACGCGCGCTATAAGGGGGTGCCCCCCCTCTCGGTCCCAACCGGAAACACCCATGCCCCCTGACCGGATGACTGGCTTTAATCCTGGGCCAAGGTACCATCATCCCGGCCTCTCTGTTTGGTGTGTACACGGAAAGAGGTTACCAACTTACTAAACCGTATCCCTGGCAATGAGACATGTGGTAGCACGGAAAAGGGGAATGAACGGTAATGCGGCTCCAACCACATTAACGTCGGAGAAAGTCGGATGACGCAAGGCTGGCATGCTACAACAGTACCACCTTGCTGCCCTTCATGTCACCACATGATTTTGCCATCTCTCATCAGAGATCATCACGACTTTGGAACATGCAAAAAGAAGGAAGAACGATAATGTGGCTCCAACCACGTTAACATCGGAGAAAGTCGGATGACGCAAGGCTGGCATGCTACAACAGTACCACCTTGCTGCCCTTCATGTCACCACATGATTAGGCCATCTCTCATCAGAGATCATCGCAACTTTGGAACAACCGGGTAGTTGCCTTACAAGCAACGAGGTATTTACCGACACTCATATGCCACGCACCAACTTTCACGCAAACATGCAAAACATCTGTCATATCAAATGTTCAAAACATGCTTGCCTGGTTCGGAGAAGTCGGAGTCTAGCTCGGCGAAGTTCGCGGCTCCGTCACCTCTCCCGGAACCTACGGCAATCACGAAACGGGTCCTAACGTGAAAACCAACACATGCATAGAAACTTTGCCAAATATTTTTCAAATAAATCCCATAATAAAACTAGACAAAATTTTAAGAATGTCAGAAAAAGAATCACTCAAAAATAACTTTTTATTAAAAAGTTATAAAGGTTTCTGTCCAGGGACCTTTCTGTAATGAAACAGAAAAGTTCCAGGGTTTTAACTGAGAAAACAGAAAACGGTTCGGGGAAAATAAAACAGAGGCTGACACGCGGGGTCCGCATGTCAGGTTTGAAAAGGCTCGCCGGCGCCCGAAGACGGCGGTGGATGCCGGCGTCGAACCACGGCGAGTTAGGCGAAACAGAGGGTACCAAGAGCTTCAGCGTCCTCTTCCGCGTCGGTGGGTGGTGGACTCGTCCAACGGGGAGCACCACGTCGACGGCGACACTTTCTCCGGTGGACGGCGGTTCGGGTGAGGATGGGGAACTCCGGTGGAGGGCTGCAAACTACGAATTGAGGCGCGGGTCAGAACGAGGGATGCAAGGTGAAGCTACTGGCAAGAGAATGGAGGCGGAGGAGCACACACGGGGGCGAATCGGGCTGGATCCCGTGGCGGGTCGCGGCGGCCGGAGTCGAGGAAGGAGACCTCCTCGGGGCTCTACTAGTGGCTAGGCTTGCTCTAGGGGAACTACAGGGCTGGTGGGTGCTCGAGTTGAAGCTCGGGGCCTCTATTTATAGGCAGATCGACGGGGTGGCCGTGAACGGAGAATCTTCGGCGAGCGATTACGGCGGAGCAGTGGATTGGCAGGTGGTTTGAGCGGCCAGGCAGCATCAGTGGAGATTACTGGAGTTGTTCCACAGCTAAACGGGACTGGTCTCGGCGTAATGGCGTCTGTCCACGGTGAGGTGACCGCACGGGCTCAACGGCGGCAGAGAGCGCGCTCCGCGCCCTGCGGTTCACGACGAGAGTGGCAGCGCATTTGGGGGAGTGGAAGGCCACGCGGCGGGCTCCGGTGGTTTGGGCGGCGCTGGGTGGAGTCGTCGGCGCCGTGTCTCCCGCTGGCGTCCGCAAAGCCGCCGCCGGCGTCGGTCATGGGGCGGCGCACCTTCTGCTGCTCGTCGCCGACGCCCGCAAGGCGCCAGGCGTTCGTGCGGTGTAGGAACAAGAGGGCGGGGACGAGGAGCAAGGCGATGCGGTGGCACTGGCGAGATCGACGTCCATCTCTGAAGAAAACGACAGTAGCCACTGAACTGATTCTCTGAACTTTCTGAAACTTGACATGACCATGCACTGCAGGTGTTCGACAGAAGGTTTTTGCAATGAGATAAATTTTTCTGGAGCTGTAACTTGGTGAGATGACCACTCAATGCACCCAGAGGCTGCATGATTTTACTTGGAATTTTTGGAGAGAGTTTTGAATTAATTTCACCAAATTTGGCAAATCTGGTCCAAACTTGCAGCATGTGTAGTTTGAAAATTTTGAACTAGAGACCAGTGGATCTTCATGGTTCTAGGTTGAGGGTTCAAAGGACTAGGAGGGGAAAAAGGTTTGGTGGCAAAAATCAAAACAGAAAGTGGAGTTCCTTTGTAAATCTCCAAGTAGTAGGATAGAAGACAGAAATTTGTTTGAGTAGAATTTGAATGGAACTAATCACATGGAGAGGTTCAACCTGCTGGATTAGGTGTAGAACATGATCCAAAGGTGAGGGAAGGGTTAGGGGAGAGGATTTGCACTAATGCCATGGCAAGGAGGAATAGTTGAAAGTGGCAAAGGACTTTCCAAAAGCCATAGTGCAAATTCAAAAAGATTTTCAGAAGTCATACTCCCAAATGAAAAACATTTTGTCTTGAGTTCAAATGAAGGGCAAGAACTCCCAAGGCCAAAGGCAGATCTTGGGTGAATCCAAAGAAACTTTTGCCATAAAGAAAAATATTTGGGAGGGGGAGTTCTCTTGAAGAAAAATTTTAAATCACTCCCTTCAAGTCAAATAAAATCTTTTGAAAAATCCAAATAAAAACTTGGGTGTCACAATTACCTCAAAGAAAACAAGAAACAAGTCTTTTCTCATCACGGAACATGAGAATAGCATGCACGTGAGAAGGATTTAGGGAAAGGTACACGCTGCTTTTTCGGAGTCTATAGGGGAAAGGTACACGATGATTTTTTGGAGTCTATAGGGGAAGATTCCACCAGCCCCAATTGCTTTGGGTGAGAGATTGAACCTCCACTCGTTTCTGGTTTCTGCTTTATCCCTAGGGAAAGAAGATATGATACTTTTCAAAGAATGCAATCCCCGCATTCCGGCCCTGCTCTGCAAATCAACATATGAAGATCTACGGGTCACCCTAGTCTTCTGATCCACTAATAAGATTCCGCGCTCGAGATGATGTGATCTGAACGAAAAGATAGATACATCCGAGCTGCCTAAGGATATGGTCTGGTTATCGATCTACTAGGATAAGGGGGAGATCCTAGTACTCAAAAGGCTGGGTAAATTTCAAAATTAAGCGGAGGAAATCCACCAATAAGAGAGTAATAGAAAATACTGTTATCATGAAGAAATTATTTCAAACCATTAAGAAGATACTTAATTCGTTATACAATAGAGACGGGGAAAAAGATGATGATAAAAAACTCCACAGTAATAAGAAATCCAAGAAAAAAGATATAACGGATGAGGAAGGAGCTAAAGAACCTATCAACAATGATGCATCTAGTGGCAGTAATGATGCATCTACTTCTACTTCCCCTAACCCTAATGATGGTTCTAGTTCCACTAATGATGGAACAAATCCAAATGTGAAAACTAGTGCACCTAAGCACGATGATCATGGTATAATCCACTATTTTATATGGGGTGGTGGTAGTTCAAATGGTGGAGATAGTTCCAACAGTGGTTGGACTTCCTACTTGAATTCACCTATTGATAGATTTGTGAAAAATCGAAAAACATTTACCAATTTAGATCAAAGAGGTCTAAATGGTTTTATTGCCAAAATAATAGGGTCTATAGGTCCAACAAAAATTGTGCTTCCATTCTTTTATAACAGTTGGATGCCGAGGATAGGTTTGTTTTCCATGTTTGTTAGAGAGCCACATGACTTTCAAATAGGAGTTAGCGTATGACCATATACCATGTTTCACAATTATGGAACTCTAGTTATGGAATATGTATATATAAAATATTTGTTCTACGCTCAGGTAGGTTGGCGATAATATAAATGTATATATTTGATAAGTTTAAAGAAATAAATGATTCGCTAGGTTTTTTTATCGATAATATTTACTTAAGGGATACTTTTGACGTTATTCAGCAATTCTCACATAGCGGTCTTGGTTTGAAATCCCTTTTGAAACGTGAAATCATAAACAAGTTGGTTGAAGTAGTAATACCATTTTCTGATGAGAATTCTAAGTCGTATGTGTACGGTTATTTTGCTTTTATAGTATACGCAGGGTTATTTTGTACTGTCTGGTATAAGTATATACCTTGGGATCCATATATAAAACCTGCTGATTTAGCTCCACCATCACTGGATGTATTTAGCACCTATCATGTCGATGTCGTGGGTTATAAGAAGGTCACATACCTGATTACTAAGGACATTGTCCAAACAAACTATGGTAGACACCTTTAAACAGCCATCATTTAACGAAGTAGTAAATTCGAATGACTACAACCTTGATCAATCTGATCACAAAGTGAGTTTTTCATGCTTATGCACTGGTATCATGGTTTCTATGTTGTTAGTAACAAAAACACTTCTTCCACATTAAACAGTACTACATAGATACAAGTTTAGCACAATGAATTTCTGAGTTATTTCAGACAAGGAATTTATAAGCTAATGAAAATCAATAGATTTATAGGATATCTATCTAAATACGGCTCCTATCGTTTAAGGTTAGTAAATACATACTAGGAAATGCTCTTCAGGGATACCAAAACTGGAAGATCCTGTCAAGGGGAAACAGGACCTTAATAAGCGCCATCCCGAGACTTGGACTCGAGGGATGGTAAGATCAATAGGAGAAGGAGATATGATACAATTACTATGATCAGGATACCTTATATGAGCCATACTTATACAGGGAATCAATCACGTGAGGGTGTTGTTGATAGAGGGAGCTCTGGCCAGGAGAGGCTAGAGCGAGTGATAGCAACGGAAAGGTAAGATCAAGAAGGAAACAAGGCTTAAGAGGACCCTAATGCACCAATACTTTAGGCATTCCAACTTCCAATACATACTTATCATGGAATGAAATCCAAGAGGAGCAAGCATATCACTGAGAATAGCTAGCTAAAATCAAGGATGCTATCACAATATTCAATGGAATCGTTACATTGGAATAAGATAGACCCGCTTCGATGCTGTATTCAGTATGTCAGGTAGGAGCCAGAACTCACTATGCCATAGTCATACAATCAACCTGTGTATTAACATCAATATCTAGACAGGCAGGATGGATTAATTATATTGATGGCCAAGAGAAGGTGCTCAAAGGGGAAGCACTCTTCATCAAGTAATGACCCCTGGGGACGGGTACTGGGAAAAGAAAGCAACGCATAAGCTCTTGTTCCTAATACGGTTCGAAAGTAGTGCAAAGAAAAGCAGTACTTCAGTCGGAAAGAAAGCTGCAGGAGGGTTAGTGCGAAAATCTTCTTGTTCGGATGGTTGAGAGAAGGAGGTGTGTCCTGTGGCGGATACACCGATTGATTGAGACGCCTCATGGCCACCGGAGGGAGAAATAGTGATAGCAACGCTTACAAGGAGTGCTGGGATAAGTTGGGAAGAAGGCAAAGATACTGGCGACTAGATCCTTGTGGCAGATTGGAAGATACCGATATCTCTATTTCAATTTGTTGATTGATGGTTTAAGGAAATGGCAGTGGTCCAAATCTTGCACATTTACTGTTACTTCTATGTATAAGTTCCTTGCTCAGGTGTGGCCCAACTTTCATATCTTATTGGGATAGCTACATTGCCCTGGCCGGGTATTGCGAAGGAAGGAAACACCTTATCTGAGTCAGGCGATGCTAAAGGATGGATTAAAAAACTCATGGATGCTATCTCTGTTATTGCTGCTTAATGCCCTATTTATACCGATCTAGCTTATAGCTGGGATTTCTAGAAAGATAAGCTGATGCAGCCCTCAGGGATGGAGTGCCTAAACTAACCTTCCTGAACATAAGTAGCAGAGGTAGAAGATATGTAAATCGTACCATCAAGGGGAAATGAACAATTGTTATGCTTGGGCTAGGTTAGCTGATCAAGGGAATATTCCTATCAGAAGAACAATCAGAAAATAAGGAGATAGTTAGTTGGCACTTTTCACACAAGAACCGCTTTTCGTATTAAGCACGGGAGTGGTAAGGAAAGACCTCTGCGTAGCTATCAAAATGAATTAATGAACGAAATAAACGAATTCCGGTGAAACCAAGGCGAATTTATGAGCCAGCAGTGGGAAAAAGATGCCAAGTATTGAGATGCAACATTATGAATGGTGCGATCCCAAGTCTTACTATTTACTCAAAATTGACTCAAATGATTGACTGAACTTCACAGAGGACTAAAGCCGGGAACTTAAACTAATGGTTTTGCCTTTCCACTTCCCAATTGACTCTCATAAAAGGCTAGGCTACCTCTTCACATCGCACCTAATCCCGAATCATGTGCTCTATTCAAGGGATCAATAGTGGCTATTAAGCTTTTCCCTTTCTATATATTCTTGAGAATAAGTAAATACCATCCTTTTTCCTATCAGCATCTCTCTATTTGACAGTAAATATTGCTTTCAATCGATCAGGCACTAGGTTATTAAATTATGGATATGCCATATAATAAGGGAAAAGGCCTGAAGTTTTTTTAGCGCAAAAGAAAAGCCGATTCCAAATTTTCTATATTTCCCGGCAAGTCTATGAGAGTCCTATTACAGATCCTCTGATCTTTAGCTTGAATGGTCGTGTTTTTATATAATTAGGTCTTTCTTCTGAGCTCTCCTATTATGGCACGGAAAAAGAAAACCTATCACTCTCAAAGAATGGGTAAAAAGAATTCAAGCTAGGGGAGCCTACACTCTCAAACTACCTATACTACGCCCCCATTGATTGGAAACCCTCAGGGAAAAATGATCCCATAAACAAAGGAATTATACAGTACGAAATAGCAAAAAAACAGACTAATTCGATTCTAAAAAATCGATAATAGA
This sequence comes from Triticum aestivum, assembly GCF_018294505.1. Taxonomy (NCBI): domain Eukaryota; kingdom Viridiplantae; phylum Streptophyta; class Magnoliopsida; order Poales; family Poaceae; genus Triticum; species Triticum aestivum. Next base: position 41,928,649 of record NC_057799.1, on the reverse strand, counting down.
TATTTTATTTTGCTTAATTTGTCCCGACAAGGAGAGATATTCAATATTTGAATCAGATTGGATTTCGTAGTATACCAATGTGAGCCAAACTATTACTATTTCATCTAACTTGAATAACCAAGGATTGAATTTGACTATGGATTCTGATAACTCGAGAAGTTTTTATTTGGTTATGATCCAAAAAGAAAAAAGAAAGGTTTAACAAGCCATGAGAAAATAGAGTAAAGTAACCATACGTTCTGTTTGCATAACGTGTATACACCACGCCATACAATCGAAATAGAAACATGGGACGGTTCCAGAATTTGGAATAGATCCATGGGGATGAGAGAAGTTGTTGTTGAGAAATATGAAATTGGAAAGGAAGTCAAACTCCCTATGGAACCTGTGATCGGTTGTACCTGTACTTTAGTGATACAAAAACTCGCTATTCACTTAGTTTCTGGTCAATAATAAGATTATGTAGGAGAGATGGCCGAGTGGTTCAAGGCATAGCATTGGAACTGCTATGTAGGCTTTTGTTTACCGAGGGTTCGAATCCCTCTCTTTCCGTTTCTGTTAATTCACCAACGTTACCGACCACAATGAAATTTCTAGTAAGAGGAAAATCTGTCGACTTTCTAAATCATGAGGGTTCAAGTCAAGTCCCTCTATCCCCAATAAAAAGCCCATTTTACTTCCTAACTATTGTACCAACCTCTATTTTTCATTAATGGTTCAAACAAGATTCACTATCTTTCTTATTCTACTCTTTCACAAACGGATCCGAATTGACTTCTTTGGATCTTATCCCATTCATACAAATGAACATATTATAGTATAGGCAAGTAATCCCTATTATTAAGTAAGTCATTCACAATCCATATCATTATCCTGATATTTACTAAGTCCAATTTGAGAATAATTTTTCCTTTTTAGTCCCTTTAATTGACATAGATACAAGTACTCTACTAGGATGATGCACAATAAATAGTCAGGATAACTCAGTTGGTAGAGCAGAGGATTGAAAATCCTTGTGTCACCAGTTCAAATCTGGTTCCTGGCACAGAACAAACAATGAATGCCTTTTCGGGAAAGAAAAGGGCCACATATTTTTTTATAGGGAAAAGCTTTTTTAAGGGGAAGAATCATCAACAAAAAATATAGGAAAGAACAACGAAGGAAAAACATGAAAAAACCAGTGTTTTCCCGGAACGGAATAGCGGAAATTCCATTCGTTGATCACCAATGTTGCATGTCTTTCCTTAATGTGGAGTACTTTGAGTTAGAAGGCCTACTTTATTCGTCATTTTAAAGCCTACTTATTCATCTAGCTATTTCCAATTCTAATAAATAACCCGATCATATCATATCTTGGAAAACCCTAAGACTACCCAAGGCTGTACCCTACAGTGTTACCTCTAGTCTATACTTGTGTATACGTTACCTTCTGGGGTGGCAAGCTAGAACCAAGTAGTCTAGGTATCAATTCCAATTTAAGTCAACGATCCTCATTTTCTCCAACATTAAGAAGATTATTGGTAAGGTGACCAACCATCACGCAGGATTCTGGGTCGGAGTAGCACCTCTTGCCTGATATATACAGGTCGTTACTGGCGATTCGTTTGTGCCCTATGGTGTTCAATTGCCCGTTTGTTCCCTCCCCCTCAGGATGGGTCAACCTACTTTGCCCGCTCAGGTGCTCCAAAATGCTCTGACTAGACCGCCGAGACCCATGATTTGTCCATCATTCAAAATGGCATTTCGCAAGGGCTCATAAGGTAGGAGGAATCAAAGATCCTCCGTGCACTTTTGCCTAGAGTTAGTTTAATTTTTCACTACTGTCTGAGTGGTGGCTAAACCCTCCACTATATTCAAGTAGTGGTTTCCGCAAATGTAGATAATGTTGTTGATTAACACCCACTTTCCATACCCTGCAATTCAGAGGCCATCACCTCTGGCCTTTTAGTAACATATCAGTAAAGAAGGCTCTCCTCGTGTAGCTTTTTGTTCTCGAGGAAGAAAATCTCATTGATTACTTATAATGCCGGATGAAGCAAGTTACAGCATTGGTTCTTTCGTGATTCACGTATATTGGAAATCTCTTTCTTTAGGAAATGGGATGGCATTCAATTCTCACTTAGGGATTCTCTTCTTCCTGAACATTGATGAAAAGGACTCTGGATTTAATGCTAAAGTTTAGTACTGGGCCGAGCGTACTTACCTACTTAGACAAGAGGGATACTTATAGATCTCTATGAGCGTAAGGCAAAGTGGGCAAGACTACTTCCATAACTACCTTTTCGCTTAAGCAGGACCTGTGAGACCTCGAAGAAACCGTCTACTACTAGTTATAGACGCTATTTCTAATTGAATAGAATGGACGCTTCACAGCGGTTCTGCGACAGGCAGGGCTGCCGGGTGAACATAGGCAGTTGTTCCTATAGAACACAAGTCTTTCTCTAAAGCACGACCTTCCAATTGGACTACGTCTGGTCTCTATCCTTTTTATTCCAAAAATGGGTCCTTGATCAAAATGATCTGGTGTCTATGTCCATGCCTAAGGTTGGTAAACCCTATATCTATTGCGGGGTGGTTTGAGGAAGGGACAACTTGTAACCCACGACTTACTACTACGAAGATTCTTGTGGAGAGCTTTTCACATATAGATAGGTCGGGACGAAGAAGCTCCGTAGTCTACTAATAGATAGAAAATCCACCTTGTGAACCGTGTTTGTCTTAAAGTACTGTCTGAGAAGGAATATACCTGTCCCAATCCCTCTAGTGGCTATAATGATTGACATAGGTAGCTTTCATAGTCAAAGCTCACAGGGCCAAATGCTCTGTTGGAGTGGGCACGAACACACACAATCAAGGTTCGAAGAACTTCTACTTCACGCCTTGAGGATTCTATGACGCTCACTCAATGGTGTTGTGGCAATTGCAAGCAATCAATAAACGAGGAAGCCAAATTATGGATCCAAGAAGGCTGCATCAGAAGGAAGAGTAGGTGTTGCTATGCCATTGGCTGGGACTGAGACAGAGAGGGGAGCATAGCCCCTATGATCCCGGTAAAGAGTTCCAACTAAGCTCTTCTCAGGTTCTTTCTATCTCTTCCATTCTTATGTTTATATATTAAAGTGTAGTTTCTTACTTAAATATAATAATATTAATCTAATATGCCCATTGGAGTTCCAAAAGTACCTTACCGGATTCCCGGAGATGAAGAAGGGACTTGGGTTGACTTATACAATGTTATGTATCGAGAAAGGACACTTTTTTTAGTTCACTACCCTATACATAGAAAGAAGTGCTTTTCCACCGGTATCAACATTCTATCTAGAATCAGTAGCGATAATTGTTGTATTGTGAGCCAGCCCCGTAAGACACTACACACCTCCAAATTCTGTATGATTTTTCCAATCATTTCATTTATATGACCTGCAAATAAGATAAGATCTTGGCTCGCCCTACAAAAAAACAAATATATGCCCTATAAACTTGCTTGCTTCTTCGAATCTCGAAATAACATATAGAAAGTGTTTATGTGATGAGACCATTCTCGATCGATAAATGCGATAGGAGCCTATGTGTTTCATAGGCAGCCGGCCAATAGGGGAAGGTTGTGAATCCGGCGAACCGACCGCTTTAAGAATGTGATTGTCTTCTCTCACTCAGTTATCAATTGACAAAGATGAGCCATTCTTTTTCGCCCTAAAAACGACAATGGTATGGTACTTTTTCTTCAAATCGAGATTGTGTGGGTGTTCGCTCATGTTCACGTTACATGCTAAATCAGGCTTTCCTCTGAAAAACCAAGGACAACCCCTATCTCAGTCTCCTTTCTCTTTTTGGGAGCAGAGCTGAAAAAGATGGAGTTACCTGGAGATGAGATTTCTTTCTACGGATATGAAGGATAGAAATATGCTATTTGTTGCTATTACAATGAATCAACCAATTCGTAGTAAGTGTTCCCGTCTTCCCGATCTACATGATTTATTCCCAACCAATATCTCTCAGAACTTTGATATAACGCCAAACTTGGATATAACGCCAATGCCTGAGCGAATTGCCGGCGTCACAATAGTTTTCCAAATAGAAAGGTATTTGGGCCAAAATGAGTCCGAACAGGGAGCAGTCAATTTAGCTAGAACAGTATTGGGAGCCCGCCACCGAAATGGCGAAACTTGGCAGGGCATATTAGAGGAAATTTGGGCGGGTGGTGGTATGGATAATTTTATCCAGAATTTTCCTGGTGCCTACCATAATACCCCATTGGATCAATTTGCCATTTACCCAATAATTGATCTTCATGTGGGCAACTTTTATTTGACATTTACAAATGCATTCTTGTATATGCTGCTCACTGTCGTTTTGGTCGTTTTTCTATTTTTTGTTGTTACGAAAAAGGGAGGTGGAAAGTCAGTGCCAAATGCATGGCAATCCTTGGTCGAGCTTATTTATGATTTCGTGCTGAACCTGGTAAACGAACAAATATGTTGTCTTTCCTGAAATGTGAAACAAAAGTTTTTCCCTCGCATCTCGGTCACTTTTACTTTTTCGTTATTTCGTAATCCCCAGGGTATGATACCCTTTAGCTTCACAGTGACAAGTCATTTTCTCATTACTTTGGCTCTTTCATTTTCCATTTTAATAGGCATTACGATCATTGGATTTCAAAGACATGGGCTTCATTTTTTTAGCTTCTTATTACCTGCGGGAGTCCCACTGCCGTTAGCACCTTTCTTAGTACTCCTTGAGCTAATCTCTTATTGTTTTCGTGCATTAAGCTTAGGAATACGTTTATTTGCTAATATGATGGCCGGTCATAGTTTAGTAAAGATTTTAAGTGGGTTTGCTTGGACTATGCTATTTCTGAATAATATTTTCTATTTCATAGGAGATCTTGGTCCCTTATTTATAGTTCTAGCACTAACCGGTCTGGAATTAGGTGTAGCTATATCACAAGCTCACGTTTCCACGATCTCAATTTGTATTTACTTGAATGATGCTACAAATCTCCATCAAAATGAGTCATTTCATAATTGAATAAAATGAGGAGCCAAAGATTCTAGGGGGCTACAGCTGTGCTTTTGTAGCACTGAACATGGTTCCGGGTACTCAAGATATTGCGTTTGTGTTTGGAGAGGGGTGTAGATTGTAGATTCCAGCCGAGAAGACCAGGAAAATAGAAGGATAAAGAATGTCATATATCTCAGGAGCTAGATCACTTCCCGGTGAACAAGTCAGAATTCCCACACACAATGGGAGCCGTTTCAACAATTTCTGCTCTACGTTGCAAACTAGGAGGAAGAAGCTACCAAACCCCTGGCTAAGAATCTATATCATACCGAGCAATCATTCTGTCTTCTTGAGAAGAAAGAACACATGAATCCTCGCTTTGAGCTCACCTACGAGTGCACCTAACAAGGTTTTCCAGACCTAATAAACGTTCATTGCAAAGAAATGTTGACCTTTGATTTAGAGAGGATCAACCACAGTTTGAGAATAGAAAAGTGCACACCGGCATTATGCCTCGTAAAGCTACCCCATTCATAGCTTTATTCATTGTCTGCTCGAATAGCTTCATTTCAATGTTAGGATGACTCGCAAGGTCGTCTAAAATAGATTCCACCTATCTAGTTTCAATGTGGCATGCCAACCACAATCACTTCATCCCTTGGCTTCTTTATCATAGCTGCCTACCTCTTCAGATCAAGGATCAAAGACTACAGGAGCTCAAAGTTTATTGTCGCACACTTCCATCTAGGAGATGCATGTTAAGCAATCCCTTGGATTATAGCCTAGGAGATCGATTGGCAGGCCTTGTTATATGAAAAGAGTATCCTTATGGTTTAGGAACCCCAACATCTATTGAAAAGTATAATGCACCCCTCGGTTTACCAACATTTCCATTCAATCTCATTTAGATTCTATTAACTAACAAGCCGGGATCCAATTCCATTTCAACCGCTGCGGTCATTAACGAACTAGAAAAGAGCTAAGGAACTATTTCCAGATAACTAATCGGGTGCTGAACGACCTACTACTTCAATATGTCATTGCAATTTCAAATGGGTTTCGATGGTACTCAAGCAGCCTCACTACTTCGATCTCAGTAACCTAATGATCTCTCCAACCCAACTCATTCTCGGAAGGAGACATGGCCAAGGGTGAACACGATATGATGGCTGAGAATCTCTATTCCTACAAAATAACATGATTCACATGCTCAATACCCAGGACGGTGGTTCCTCCCGCCTGGCAGGTCTAAGAATACAACCCCTACGACACAGTTGAAACCAATTGTCTCTCACTTCAAAGATGGACCCTCTGTTCCTTTGAAATGCCTTTGATACATCAATTCTGCACTTTTGAAAGTGAAGATCTAGGTCCAAGAGGAATGAAATGAGCATACCAGGAGTTCTCTATTCACATGTCAAATGAAGAATACTTATTTTCAGAGAGTGCCTCCAGGTTCTCTAGTAGCTATATCAAACCACAACTCTGTACTAGCCAAGAGGCTTCGGTACTAACCAACACACCAGGATTAAATGATGCAAAAAAGAAAAAGGAAGATAATACCACTGCTGTAGATGCACGCCCTTCTCTTAGTTGAGAAGAACACAGGTAAGAAAGTCTAGAAAGTTCTGAGACTAGGGTAGGTGAATCCATTGACCTTGACGTAGGGCTTTCCCCTCCACCCGATGGTGATTGACTTACTGATGACCGGCCCTAAGCCATTAATGAATTGAGCCTGGTGAACCATTGATATAGCACTCTGCGGGGCGAAGGCTATGCTTATCACGATAGTTTACAGAAGCTCTTTCCTGACCTGGAATAGACGAATCCTAACAAGATTCTGGACATTCGCGGGATGAAACAACATCTACTCGAATTTCATTCTCAAAGCCATCAAGGCGGCGCTCAAGAGAGGTTGTTGTCTACCTAATGCCATCCTTTTGATCAGATTGTAATGGTAGTAGCCCCGGTTTCACGGGTTTTGATACCCCAGCATGTGCAAGAACATCCTCAAAAATGTCTGATGTGACTTCACCTGAAAGTGCATCTGGAACCGCTCCAAGTGCCGATTTAGATGTTGTAGGAATGAACAAAGATTGTGGTGCTGAAACAAACGGACAACGGGACCTGTCCTCTATTGGCGTTTGATAGCTCATTGCTACCTCGCCGGAGGGATGAGGAGATAGACTCTGACCCAGATCTCGCTATAGCCGCCAACGGATCAATTCATTAAGGGCACACCCAGGTAGGGAAGAATTCTCAATTAGTTCATTGAGTTTAGGAAAGGATGCCAGTTTGGAACAGTTGGTGGAGCATGGTGAAACGCGCTCATTTGGAGTGGCTGAAACAGAAACATACTCAAGAGCTACTCATCTTCCTAAAAGCTCTAGCAATGCAAGACCTATCCTAATGCAATAAATACCGGTGCTCTCGAACTCAATCAGCATAGGTACAGGGCCAGGTGCTTCTCCAGCTCTTGGTACCGTCTCTTGTGCCCCACCTGTATAGCTAGGGTTAAGTAACCCATTCAGGAGAAGATAAGAGAAACACCATCTGGTAAGGTTGGATCTATAAAACAACGTTGGTTGATAGAGCTATCTTGACATTATAGGTGGGGTCTTTGGATAGCAGGTATGCTGTGTCAGAGAGCATTGGTGAGATTATCCATCTTATAACCCCCGTTAGACCGACAGATGATAGATTCCCTTCCAAGCCATTGAAACCTCGCTTTCTTATCTAAATACAGGCGTTAGAATACGTTTTTTCATTGAATAGGTTCTATCTACTTCCATTCATTATCCGTGTGCTTGTGAATTTATTAGAATCCATTTCAGTAGGACAACAGGGCTCTCGCCTAGCTGATTCTAAAGTGGAAGCAATTTTCAGGTATCTACAGATAAGGGTACTAATTCACATTTCTATCGCTACCCCGTGGCATTGGAGCTTGTAGTGATAAGGATTTTTTAATAGATAGTTTGTTTTATCCTTGAAGTAAGAGCACTGAGAATAGCTTAGCTTTCCAGTCGAAAGAAAGCATAGAGAACCATCAAACAAATACTGGATGGAGAATGCATTCTTCGTTGCCCAAAGGAAGACGGAGGGAAATGGCCCTTTCTCGGGATGGATTTATTGATTCAACTCATCTAGATGATGATCTGTACCTAGTAACCTATAAAAACAAAGTGAGTGATGATTTGTTTAAGGAAATGGAGGAGACAACAAAGCAGCCAGCTAATACAGCAGTTCAGCTCTCAGCTGCTATTGCTGCCTATGCCAAGATAGTGTTATACCCTTTTATTAAAAGGGATGATTGCTATTATACGGACACGGACTCTATTGTTGTTCAAAACGAACTTCCAGAAGAAATGGTATCACCTAGCGAAATAGGAAAGTTTAAGAAGGAGCACTATGTAAAAGAGGGAATCTTTTTGGCTCCCATGTCATACTGCATACATGCATTACATGAAGATAAAGAAGAAATAATCATGAAGCATAAAGGAACGGTTAGAAAGGTAATCACTAAAGATTTACATAAACCAGCTAGCAGACCCAACATTAAAACAACAATTTTCATGTTCAGCTGACTTTCATCGTGATTTTATCAATTTATGTGTAGAGAAAAAAAATCAATACGTACGTAGTTGGGATAGGAAATAGTATGAAGCAAGAATTAGTATACGATGAGGATGGAACGTGGATAGGAACTAAACCTCCTCATATAGGAGAGGATTCTATTTTTAGTATCCATCCTATTGCCCATAAAGTCATAACCGGCATATTAGGAAAAATGAATAATCTAACGAAAAAATGCAATCTAAAAGATCATAAATCTGATGATGATAAGAAGATCAAAGATTATCAGAAGAGAGAATCTCATGAGACAAAGAAGAAGAAAGCAGATAAGAAGAAGCCAATGAATAAGAAGAAGAAGCGGTAAGAGCAGTTAGGATGGATAGCGGGCGAAGGACGAGAGAAAAATGCTGATGTCAGTGAAACAGGTCATAATACTCCCTATGTCTTGACTACAGGGAGAGTGAGAAAAGACCATCTTCCGGTTACTATGCCTGTGGTGCTTTCTGTAGGGATGACTTATGGTATGCGGGAATGTCAAGTAAGTACGGATTTTGATAGCTAATACGAGTTGGGATGACCAGCAACGTCAAGAGGGGTCAAGCAAAACTAGCTCTATAAGCTCTTTAAAACGAGCTAGAACCGCATCAATCGAATTCAAGGTAATAAATCCCACTGATAAGAAATACATAGGCCTTACGCCCACTTACCACTTCAATGACGGACTTCTCTGATACTGATACCAAACCTAGCTTGAGAGAGATCACAGGCATGTGGTGAACCATACCGAGTGAATGAGTACTGAAATGAACCATATCGAGTTGTGGCCTTACTCTACAACTCAAGTTCGATGAGCTCTTAGCAGAGTTGTGTGCCGACTATCTACTAAGTTGTGTGCTAGGGATGGAAAGAAAGCAAGAAGCATGCCAGGTAGTTTCCACTTTCTTACCGAGCGAAGGCAGTGAATGGTTAGCTATTCGAATGGTTTACTTTACTTCGATACTGGCATTCTTCTTTAATGAATTCTATTTCACGGATGGAATGAGGAGAGCAAGAGGTGAGATCCGATTGCACGACAAAGTAGATCTGCACGTGGCGAAAAACAAAAAATCTCATAGATAGACAGAGATTTCGGGAAGGATTCAGCAGTTGAGTGATCTGGTTATCCTTGGGAATCCAGGACGGTACCCGCATTCTAAAGGAAATATGCCCTAGAGGCAATAATAAAGTTATTATTTATTTCCTTATATCATGATAAATATTTATTATTCATGCTAGAACTATATTAACCGGAAACTTGATACATGTGTGAATACATAGACAAACAGAGTGTCACTAGTATGCCTCTACTTGACTAGCTCGTTGATCAAAGATGGTTATGTTTCCTAGCCATAGACATGAGTTGTCATTTGATTAACGGGATCACATCATTAGGAGAATGATGTGATTGACTTGACCCATTCCGTTAGCTTAGCACTCGATCGTTTAGTATGTTGCTATTACTTTCTTCATGACTTATACATGTTCCTATGACTATGAGATTATGCAACTCCCGTTTACCGGAGGAACACTTTGTGTGCCACCAAACGTCACAACGTAACTGGGTGATTATAAAGGTGCTCTACAGGTGTCTCCAAAGGTACTTGTTGGGTTGCCGTATTTCGAGATTAGGATTTGTCACTCCGATTGTCGGAGAGGTATCTCTGGGCCCACTCAGTAATACACATCACTATAAGCCTTGCAAGCATTGTGACTAATGAGTTAGTTGCGGGATGATGTATTACGGAACGAGTAAAGAGACTTGCCGGTAACGAGATTGAACTACGTATCGAGATACCGACGATCGAATCTCGGGCAAGTAACATACCGATGACAAAGGGAACAACGTATGTTGTTATGCGGTCTGACCGATAAAGATCTTTGTAGAATATGTGGGAACCAATATGAGCATCAAGGTTCCGCTATTGGTTATTGACCGGAGAGGTGTCTCGGTCATGTCTACATAGTTCTCGAACGCGTAGGGTCCGCACGCTTAACGTTACGATGACAGTTATATTATGAGTTTATATGTTTTGATGTACCGAAGGTTGTTCGGAGTCCCGAATGTGATCACGGACATGACGAGGAGCCTCGAAATGGTCGAGACATAAAGATTGATATATTGGAAGCCTATGTTTGGACATCGGAAGTGTTCCGGGTGAAATCGGGATTTTTCCGGAGTACCGGGAGGTTACCGGAACCCCCCGGTAACTTAATGGGCCTTACTGGGCCTAGGTGGAAGAGAGGAGAGGAGGCCAGGGCAGGGCCGCGCGCCCCTCCCCCCAGTCCGAATAGGACAAGGAGAGGGGGGCGGCGCCCCCCCTTCCTTCCTCCCCTCCACCTCTTCCCCCTTCCTCTCCTAGTCCAACATGGAAAGGGGGGAGTCCTACTCCCGGTAGGAGTAGGTCTCCTCCTGGCGCGCCTCTCCTCCTAGGCCGGCAGCCTCCCCCTTGCTCCTTTATATCCGGGGGCAGGGGGGCACCTCTAGAAACACAATTGATCAACGATCTTTTAGCCGTGTGCGGTGCCCCCCTCCACCATATTACACCTCGATAATATCGTAGCGGTGCTTAGGCGAAGCCCTGCGTCGGTAGAACATCATCATCGTCACCACGCCGTCGTGCTGACGAAACTCTCCCTCAACACTCGGCTGGATCGGAGTTCGAGGGACGTCATCGAGCTGAACGTGTGCTGAAGTCGGAGGCGCCGTGCGTTCGGTACTTGATCGGTCGGATCGTGAAGACGTACGACTACATCAACCGCGTTGTGTTAACGCTTCCGCTTTCGGTCTACGAGGGTACGTGGACAACACTCTCTGCCCTTGTTGCTATGCATCACCATGATCTTGCGTGTGTTTAGGAATTTTTTTGAAATTACTACGTTCCCCGACAGTGGTATCAGAGCCTGGTTTTATGCGTAGATGTCATATGCACGAGTAGAACACAAGTGAGTTGTGGGTGATATAAGTCATACTGTTTACCAGCATGTCATATTTTGGTTCGGCGGTATTGTGAGTTGAAGCGGCCCGGACCGACATTACGCGTACGCTTACGCGAGACTGGTTTCACCGTTGCGAGCACTCGTTGCTTAAAGGTGACTGGCGGGTGTCTGTCTCTCTCACTTTAGTTGAACCGAGTGTGGCTACGCCCGGTCCTTGCGAAGGTTAAAACAGCACCAACTTGACAAACTATCGTTGTGGTTTTGATGCGTAGGTAAGAACGGTTCTTGCTAAGCCCGTAGCAGCCATGTAAAACTTGCAACAACAAAGTAGAGGACGTCTAGCTTGTTTTTGCAGGGCATGTTGTGATGTGATATGGTCAAGACATGATGCTATATTTTATTGTATGAGATGATCATGTTTTGTAACCGAGTTATCGGCAACTGGCAGGAGCCATATGGTTGTCGCTTTATTGTATGCAATGCAATCGCCATGTAATTGTTTTACTTTATCACTAAGCGGTAGCGATAGTCGTAAAAGCAATAGTTGGTGAGACGAAAACGATACTACGATGGAGATGAAGGTGTCGCGCCGGTGACGATGGTGATCATGACGGTGCTTCGGAGATGGAGATCACAAGCACAAGATGATGATGGCCATATCATATCAATTATATTGATTGCATTTGATGTTTATCTTTTATGCATCTTATCTTGCTTTGATTGACGGTAGCATTATAAGATGATCACTCACTAAAATTTCAAGATAAAAGTGTTCTCCCTGAGTATGCACCGTTGCGAAAGTTCTTCGTGCTGAGACACCACGTGATGATCGGGTGTGATAGGCTCTATGTTCAAATACAACGGGTGCAAAACAATTGCACACGCGGAATACTCAGGTTAAACTTGACGAGGCTAGCATATGCAGATATGGCCTCGGAACACTGAGACCGAAAGGTCGAGCGTGAATCATATAGTAGATATGATCAACATAGTGATGTTCACCATTGAAAACTACTCCATTTCACGTGATGATCGGTTATGGTTTAGTTGATTTGGATCACGTAATCACTTAGATGATTAGAGAGATGTCTATCTAAGTGGGAGTTCTTAAGTAATATGATTAATTGAACTTAAATTTATCATGAACTTAGTCCTGATAGTATTTTGCAAATTATGTTGTAGATCAATAGCTCGCATTGTTGCTTCCCTGTGTTTATTTTTGATATGTTCCTAGAGAAAAATTATGTTGAAAGATGTTAGTAGCAAAGATGCGGATTGGATCCGTGATCTGAGGATTATCCTCATTGCTGCACAGAAAAAATTATGTCCTTGATGCACCGCTAGGTGACAGACCTATTGCAGGAGCAGATGCAGACGTTATGAACGTTTGGCTAGCTCAATATGATGACTACTTGATAGTTTAGTGCACCGGCTTAGAATCGGGACTTCAAAGACATTTTGAACGTCATGGACCATATGAGATGTTCCAGGAGTTGAAGTTAATATTTCAAGCAAATACCCGAGTTGAGAGATATGAAGTCTCCAACAAGTTCTATAGCTAAAAGATGGAGGAGAATAGCTCAAGCAGTGAGCATGTGCTCAGATTGTCTGGGTACTACAATCGCTTGAATCAAGTGGGAGTTAATCTTCCAGATAAAATAGTGATTGACAGAATTCTCTAGTCACCATCACCAAGTTAGTAGAACTTCGTGATGAACTATAGTATGCAAGGGATGACGAAAGTAATTCCCGAGCTCTTCGTGATGCTGAAATCGACGAAGGTAGAAATCAAGAAAAACATCAAGTGTTGATGGTTGACGAGACCACTAGTTTCAAGAAAAGGGCAAAGGGAAGAAGGGGAACTTCAAGAAAGATGGCAAGCAAATTGCTGCTCAAGTGAAGAAGCCTAAGTTTGGTCCTAAGCCTGAGACTAAGTGCTTCTACTGCAAAGGGACTGGTCACTGGAAGCGGAACTACCCCAAGTATTTGGTGGATAAGAAGGATGGCAATGTGAACAAAGGTATATTAGATATACATCTTATTGATGTGTACTTTACTAGTGTTTATAGCAACCCCTCGGCATTTGATACTGGTTCAGTTGCTAAGAGTAGTAACTCGAAACGGGAGTTGCAGAATAAACAGAGACTAGTAAAAGGCGAGGTGACGATGTGTGTTGGAAGTAGTTCCAAGATTGATATGATCATCATTGCACACTCCCTATACTTTCGGGATTAGTGTTGAAACTAAATAAGTGTTATTTGGTGTTTGCGTTGAGCATGAGTATGATTTGATCATGTTTGTTGCAATACGGTTATTCATTTAAATTAGAGAATAATTGTTATTCTGTTTACATGAATAAAACCTTATATGGTCATACACCCAATAAAATGGTTTGTTGGATCTCGATCGTAGTGATACACATATTCATAATAATGAAGCCAAAAGATGCAAAGTTAATAATGATAGTGCAACTTATTTGTGGCACTGCCGTTTAGGTCATATTGGTGTAAAGCGCATGAAGAAACTCCATACTGATGGGATTTTGGAATCACTTGATTATGAATCACTTGATGCTTGCGAACCATGCCTCATGGGCAAGATGACTAAAACGCCGTTCTCTGGAACTATGGAGAGAGCAACAGATTTGTTGGAAGTCATACATACAGATGTATGTGGTCCAATGAATATTGAGGCTCGTGGCGGATATCGTTATTTTCTCACCTTCACAGATGATTTAAGCAGATATGGGTATATCTACTTAATGAAACATAAGTCTGAAACATTTGAAAAGTTCATATAATTTAAGAGTGAAGTGGAAAATCATCATAACAAGAAAAACAAAGTTTCTACGATCTGATCGTAGAGAAGAGTATTTGAGTTACGAGTTTGGCATTCAGTTAAAACAATGTGAAATAGTTTCACTACCCACGCCACCTGGAACACCACAGTGTAATGGTGTGTCCGAACATCGTAACCGTACTTTATTAGATATGGTGCGATATATGATGTCTCTTACCGATCTACCACTATCGTTTTGGGGTTATGCATTAGAGACAGCTGCATTCACGTTAAATAGGGTACCATCTAAATCCGTTGAGACGACATCTTATGAACTGTGGTTTGGCAAGAAACCAAAGTTGTCGTTTCTTAAAGTTTGGGGTTGCGATGCTTATGTGAAAAAGTTTCATCCTGATAAGATCAAACCCAAATCGGAGAAATGTGTCTTCATAGGATACCCAATGGAGACAGTTGGGTACACCTTCTATCACAGATCCGAAGGCAAGATATTCGTTGCTAAGAATGGATCCTTTCTAGAGAAGGAGTTTCTCTCGAAAGAAGTGAGTGGGAGGAAAGTAGAACTTGATGAGGTAACTGTACCTGCTCCCTTATTGGAAAGTAGTTCATCACAGAAATCTGTTCCTGTGACTCCTACACCAATTAGTGAGGAAGCTAATGATGATGATCATGTAACTTCAGATCAAGTTACTACCGAACCTCGTAGGTCAATGAGAGTACGATCCGCACTAGAGTAGTACGGTAATCCTGTTCTGGAAGTCATGTTACTAGACCATGATGAACCTACGAACTATGAGGAAGCGATGATGAGCCCAGATTCCGCAAAATGGTTTGAGGCCATGAAATTTGAGATGGGGTCCATGTATGAGAACAAAGTATGGACTTTGATTGACTTGCCCAATGATCGGCAAGCCATTGATATTAAATGAATCTTCAAGAGGAAGACGGACACTTATAGTAGTGTTATTATCTACAAAGCTAGAATTGTCGCAAAAGTTTTTCGACAAGTTCAAGGTGTTGACTACGATGAGAGTTTCTCACTCGTATCTATGCTTAAGTCTGTCCGAATTATGTTAGCAATTGCCGCATTTTATGAAATCTGGCAAATGGATAAACAAAACTGCATTCCTTAATGGATTTATTAAAGAAGAGTTGTATATGATGCAACCAAAAGGTTTTGTCGATCCTAAAGGTGTTAACAAAATGTGCAAGCTCTAGTCATCCATCTATGGACTGGTGCAAGCATCTCGGAGTTGGAATATACGCTTTGATGATTTGATCAAAGCATATAGTTTTATACAGACTTGCGGTGAAGCCTGTATTTACAAGAAAGTGAGTGGGAGCACTACAACATTTCTGATAAGTTTATGTGAATGACATATTGTTGATCGGAAATAATGTAGAATTATTCTGCAAAGCATAAAGGAGTGTTTGAAAGGAGTTTTTAAAAGAAAGACCTCGGTGAATTTGCTTACATATTGAGCATCAAGATCTATAGAGATAGATCAAGACGCTTGATAAGTTTTTTCAATGAGTACATACCTTAACAAGATTTTGAAATAGTTCAAAATGGAACAGTCAAAGAAAGAGTTTCTTGCCTGTGTTACAAGGTGTGAAATTGAGTAAGACTCAAAGCCCGACCACGGCAGAAGATAGGAAAAGAATGAAAGTCATTCCCTATGCCTCGGCCATAGGTTCTATAAAGTATGCCATGCTGTGTACCAGATCTATTGTATACCCTACACTATTTGGAAAGGGAGTACAATAGTGATCTAGGAGTAGATCACTGGACAGCGGTCAAAGTTATCCTTACTGTGTCGTGGAATTGTCACGGCAGATGTCCTCGAGCTAGGACTTAGTCGTGGAGCCATCGCAGCTAGGAAGCTTGAAGGGGTTATGTGGGACAAGGAACACGACGGTTTATACTGGTTCGGCCCCTTACGGTGAAGGTAAAAGCCTACGTCCAGTTTGAGATGTTATTGTCTAGGGTTACGATCGCCAGGGAGCTAACAGCTTTGCCCGGCTCTCGATTAGATTGTTCTCGTCTTTAAACCGCTGCCGGGTCCTCCCTTTATATAGGGAGGCTGACGCCCAACAGCCCTTAGAGTCCCGGCCGGATCATAAGAGCGTCTGGCTCGGACTCTAAACAATACTTGCCTTACACTACAAGTCTACTATAACAATGATTGTAACTACAGGCTTTAAGCTATATCCGGGTCTCAGCCCATCTCTGGCCCATCATCTGAAACTTGGCTCCGGGCTTCTGGCGTCGACCCTACGAGTAACCCGGCCCCTCCTGGCGGGTGACTCTAAGGTCTATATCCTCAACAGTAGGCCCCAGATTGACTTGAGCCGGCTCATGTCACTCTTCAACTCTGCCGACCGAGAAAATCTCCGGCTCACCTTTCATGTGGAGGCCATAACCCGGAGTGACATCATCCTCTGGACTCCGGATAATCCGCCGTGACGTCATCCTCCATTAAGTCCGTTTTTTACTCCGCCAGATCCGCAACGGATCTTCGCTTTTACTGTCTTTCCGAAAATCGAGGCGCCGTGAGGGGGAGATAACCATGCCGTGGTCTCCTTGAATCTCGCGCCCACTTATGATCCTGCCTTATAAATAGGCCGGCCCAACACTTCACATCTTATGCTTTCCTTCTTCCTCCTCGCGCCGTCGCTCTTCTGCCCGAGCTCCGTCACTGCCGCCGCCGTCGCTCCCTCGTCCTTCATCAACCCGGCCGCTGCATCAACCTGACTCGGACCAGATAACGTCGGCGACCTCCGCTCTTCTCCAGCTCCGGTGAGTCCCCTCTGCCTTACTAGCATGAATCTAGGACAAAGTTCATCTGTGTTCTTCCTGTTCGTCACCGTAGCCACAAACTTCAGTAGCTCTTGTAGTCACCGTAGTTAGTTGATCCTTAGGCTCGTGTAGAACCACCGCGGTAGATATTTGAAACTCATTTCTTCTGCAAGAACACCTCTTTTCACTGCATAAGGACGGGGTTCCATCTCAAGAACTTCCCCTGCTTCTGTTTTTAGGTCTAGAAAAATTTCATCTCGCCCGACCGCTTTGATCCGAAAAAGTTACTGCAATGTGTGAAATCTGTTTTACCACACTTAGCAAAAATTGCAGCCCTTGAATCTTGACGGCTTATATTTCCGACTTAAAGAAAACACGCGCTGTAGAACTTTCCGGTTTAAAGAGAACCATGCTCTGTAGATTCCTCCGGCTTAACTGTAGTAAACCGTAGATGACCCACTTATTCTGAATGTTCCTACGGCTCAGATAACTCACCGTTCATGAGTATATATCATTAGTCCCCTTCATAAGCCTCCACTTTAACTTGAATAATAGATCTCCGGCTTATAATTGACCCGGATACCTTTCTCTTTATTATAGACCACCAACCTTCACCATGCCTCCCAAGGCCCCCATCACTTGCAACTGGACGAGATCCAATGTCACTGAAGAGACCCTAGCCAACTTTGTTAAGTCCGGGTATCTGCCCGAGAAAGAAGTGATGTCCTACCGTGCCCCTGATCCGTCAGAAGAAAGACCACAGCCGAGAGACGGGGAGGTAGTAATCTTTGCGGATCATATGAGCCGGGGCTTCGCACCGCCCGGCTCAAAATTCTTCCGGGATGTGCTCAACTTTTTTGACCTTCGGCCTCAGGATATAGGACCCAATTCCATATCCAACATCTGCAACTTCCAAGTCTTCTGTGAAGTGTATCTTGGAGAAGAGCCGAGCCTGCTACTCTTCAGAGAGCTGTTCTATCTGAACCGCCAAAATGAGTGTGCCAACGGGCCAAGTCTAGAATTAGGCGGCATATCTATCCAGCGACGTAGGGACTGCCTGTTCCCTTATGCAGAGCCGCCGAGCCATCCTAAAGACTGGAATATGACTTGGTTCTACTGCCAAGACACGTCCCCGGCTGACGAGAATCCACTGCCCGGCTTTCGCCCAACACGCCTGGAATCCACGCACCCGTTATCTGACAAACTCACTGCCGCGGAACGCCAGCCTCTGCTTCCAACGATCAACAAGATCAAGGCTCTGCTAGGCAACGGTCTGAACGGGATTGATCTAGTCCGGGTCTGGATCTCATGGCGGGTGATCCCATTGAGCCGCCGCCCCGGCTTAATGTGCGAGTACACCGGGCGAAAGGATGACCCGCAGAGGCACAGTCGCAACGATCTTCCAGAAGACGTTGCTGAAGAGGAGACCAAGGCTCTGTTAAACGAGAGCCTGGCAGATTGTGGAAGAACCGGGCTGGCCCCGTTCTGCAAGACCAATCCAGCCCCAGCGGTAAGCCGCTGACCTTAATCTTTCAACCTCTTTTGCATGTCACCTTGATCTGGACCGCCTTAAGAATTCATTACTGTACTTCTCAGGCTGATGACAAATTCTGGCGGGTCAAATATGACCATGAGGCGGCCAAGAAGGCCAGGAAGGCGAAGAAAGCCGCCAAGAAATCCGCCCCACGCAGAAAGGGAAGCAGACCCACCGCTTCGGAGCTGCTGCAATTAAGCGACAGTTCCGAGTCAGAGGTAACCTTTAAACCTTTAAACTCTTGCCATATTTTAGCTTGCTGCTGTCCACCTTATCAACATTTTGCTTATTGACAGGATGACACCGGCGCCAGTAACCCGGTGATTGAAGAGGTAACATCACTTTCCTCCGACTCGGAGCCTTTGCCACAGCCGAAAGTCCGAAGAGTAACCCGGAAAGTAAGCTTTTCTCATCCGTTAGCTCATCAAGACCCTCAATTTCTTTTGAAGCAGCAGGTTCACGAAAGCCGGCGTCACACCCGGGCCCGCAAGGACACCGATCTCTCCGCCGGGTTACCCGACGCAACAAGGAAGCGTCGTACTGAGGTTTTTTCTCACCTGTACCCTTTCCATCCGTTGGCGGGTGTCATCCGTCAGCCACTCAACTCTTCTGACTCTAATTACCAGGAGACCTCCCCCTCTTCGGGTGACTCCATGCAGTCAAGTCTGCCGGCCTTCAAAACTGCACCTGGGTAATAACAATCTCCTTACATTATCCGGCTGTACTTTACTCTTTGTATGCCTAACCCTTCTGTCATTTCAGTGCCCAGGCAAAGCTCACCAAAAGAGCAAAAAAGACCAGGTCAGCCGGAGTGCCCGACTTGCCTGAGCCGGAGACGACGGCTCAAGAGCCGCCAGCTGCCGCCGCCCCCGAAGCTACCAGTCTTATGGACACGGCACCTGAAGCGCCTGCCTCAACTGCCAAGACCACAACCGAAGCGTCGGTTAACCCGGAGGCCTCCGGCTCCGCCCCTTCCACTGATGACCCGGACGTGGTAATTACCCGGACGGAGTATGTTGAGCCGGGGAGACCGACCGCGTTGGCCAAATGCTCTGCGAAGGGGGAGCTGCTGCAGCCCCACCGGGTGAATTTGGATCTCTCCAACTACACCAACTTGAGCATTGGAGAGCTCGTCTCTGGCTACATCAGCCAAGTTCACAAGAGCCGGGACGCTGAAATAGCCATGGTCAACTAGATCCAACAAAAATCTGAGGTAACCTTCTGCTGTCCTCTTATTTTCTGCATAATGATCCTTGTCATGCCAGCCCCCAAGTCTGCACTTTATACTTGAATATGCTGTAGACTTAGATTCCGGTTTACTTAACTGAACCGGCAGTACGTAGATAGATACGTTCAATATGCATTAGCCCCCAAGTGCCAAGTGTCTTTGCTTGGAAAGCGCTTGGGACTTATAGAATGCCTGTTAACAACCCGGAAATATATGCAGGCTGTGGGCAAAAAATTAGAGTCGGACCTGGCGGATCTCAAAAGCCGGCTGAAGACACAAGAAATGGAGACCCGGAAGGCAAACGCCAAGTTTGTCTCCATCATCGCCGCTCAAGAAAAGCTGAAGATGGAATTCGATGCTGAGCGAAAGTCCTGGGCGGAGGAGAAAAACGCACTGGTGACCCGGGCCGAACAAGCGGAGAAGGCCCTCACCGAGAAGACCGCTGAACTCTCCGGCCTAAAGCGCCAGGTTTCCCAAATGGTGGCTGCCATCTTCGGTAAGGCGCCTCGCTGGCTTTCATCAAGTCTGTATATGTTATGATTCATCCTTATCGCCGACTTACCTAATCTTTATTAAAAAGGCTCCAGAAGCGCCAACCTGAACCAGAGCGTGGTCACCAAACTAAAGGCTGTGTACACCCTGGTAGAGCAGCTCTACACCGGGTCACAGCGGGCTCTAGCGGTGGTGGCCAACACACCTGGCCGAAGTCCTGCGCCGGCTCGCAGTTCTGCCACAGCGGATCCAGGAGCTACGACGGGCATCCGCGAGAGCCGGAGCAATCGCCGCGCTGAGCCGGGCTAAGGCATTCTTGCCAGAGCTAGACCCGGCAGATATCGCCCTGGGTTACCCCAGCCTGAAAGAAGACGGCTCAGCCTTCGACCAAAAGGACTTCGCAGCATGTGTGAAGGCTGTACGCCCGGTGGCTACCCTCATCGGGAACGACACCGACTTGACCAAGTATCAGCCGGGGTTTGACGCGGAGAATCGAAGGATTCCAACCCCACACTATGAAGCCCTCAACCTGATCCCTCCGGCTCGCCAGCACACCTTCGCCCCGGAGATTGACCCGGCCGGGTTAATCGACGAAGAAGCCCAGTTCGAAGCTCTCAGCGGCATCGACTGGAAGTCGTCCACCTTCGAAGTCTTGGGATCAGGCGGAGCAGAAGACGAGCCGGGGACTTCAACTCAGCAGGCGTCATAAAGTAGCTGGCGGTTCACCGAGCAATGCTCCACCCTTGAAACTTCATAAAACATTTTGTAATAGAATAGGTGCAACAATTTATCTCTGCCGTGCCATCGTGCACATAATGAATGCTGAAACCTCTTGAAGTTATTCTTTTGGTGTTCCTCCGGGTTATAATTATCCCTTTGTCCCTCTCCACTGTAAAAAGTATCTTCCAAGGTCTACATAGAAAGATAAATCACAAGTCTCGAGGCGGCTTACCGTCCTGAGAATCAGGTGTTTAAAATGTATAACCCGGCAAACGAACCCAAAAAAGACTGGTTGTTAACTATACTCTGAACATAGCCGTGATAACACATTTAACAGCCTGTAACATCTTTCCGGTTTAAATAACCCGGATATCTTGGTTGGTACCTTAACTCGAATTTACCTGTCTTGATAACATCCCTGATGTTCAACTAACAAGATAAACCAAAATTAAGCCGGCAAGTGAGAGCCGGCAGCACATACTTTGACATGATCAGAGTAGACTTATGATAAAATATAAAAACTCAGGGGTCTCCGGTTCGAATACGACCAGAAACTCAGTCCAAAGGGGTTAAGCTAAGATCCGGATGCGATCATATAGCCCCCAGTGGGTGTGGCGATGCCAATCAAGAGGGTATCGACAGCTGTGTTCTCTTTGGTTCGAATACGACCCATGTTTGAACAGGAAGCCCCCAAGTGATTCTGAAAATTGTTTAACGACGCTGATTCGAATGCGATCCACGTCGGTTCTCAGAGGGGATACACTATGATTCAAATATGACCAAAGGCTACCTCCCAATGAGCTCGGCACTTTGCCAATCAAATGGGTATCGACAGCTATGTTCTCTTTGGTTCGAATACGACCCATGTTTGAACAGGAAGCCCCCAAGTGACCTTACTGCTGACAGCTAGACTCGAATACGATCATAAGCCGGATCCTCCTTTCAATTTAGCATGTAAAAAATGACACACATAATTGGAGGAGAAAAAAGGACAGAGGTCCTGCTTTATTGCTTATCATAATATACATGACATAGATAAGTGTGTACACCACAAGAGCCGGTAACTCAAGTGTAGTAAGGCCGAAGCTGGGCTATGTTCCACGGCCGACGGGTCTCTTCCTCAGACTTACGTGAATCTTTATGCTCCCGAATGTCAATGAGGTAATACGACCCGTTGTGCAAGTTCTTACTGACCACAAAGGGCCCTTCCCAAGGTGGGGATAACTTGTGTGCATCTGTTTGATCCTGGATGAGCCGGAGCACAAGGTCGCCTTCCTGGAACACCCGAGACTTGACCCGGCGGCTATGATAACGGCGCAGGTCCTGTTGGTAAATCGCTGAACGGGCTGCTGCCACATCACGCTGTTCGTCCAACAAGTCCAGAGCATCTTGGCGCGCCTGTTCATTATCCGTCTCAACATAAGCCGCCACACGAGGTGAATCGTGACGGATGTCGCTGGGGAGAACTGCTTCTGCTCCATAAACCATGAAGAAAGGTGTGAAGCCTGTAGACCTGTTAGGAGTAGTGTTGATGCTCCATAAGACGGAGGGCAACTCCTCCACCCAACAACCCGGCGTCCGTTGCAAAGGGACCAAAAGCCGGGGTTTAATGCCCTTCAGAATCTCCTGGTTAGCTCTCTCAGCTTGACCATTGGATTGGGGATGAGCCACTGAGGAAACATCAAGTCGGATATGCTCTCGTTGACAAAACTCTTCCATAGCGCCCTTGGATAGATTGGTGCCATTGTCAGTTATGATGCTGTGTGGAAAGCCGAAACGAAAAACCACCTTTTTCATAAATTGAACCGTCGTGGCTGCATCGCACTTGCTAACTGGCTCGGCCTCCACCCACTTTGTGAATTTGTCAACCGCCACCAAAAGGTGGGTCTTCTTATCCTTGGACCGTTTAAAGGGCCCAACCATATCAAGCCCCCAGACCGCAAAGGGCCAAGTGATTGGGATCATCCTCAACTCCTGAGCTGGCACATGAGCCCGTCGTGAGAACCTTTGGCAGCCATCACATTTACTGACCAAGTCCTCTGCATCAACTGAGCCGTCAGCCAATAAAAACCATGACGGAAAGCCTTGGCCACAAGAGATTTTGAACCGGCATGATGGCCACAATCCCCTTCATGGATCTCGCGCAAGATCTCTTGACCTTCCTCAGGGGAGATACAACGTTGAAATGCCCCTGAAACACTGCGATGATGCAACTCGCCGTTGATAACAATCATTGACTTGGCCCGCCGGGTTATCTGCCTGGCCAAAGTTTCATCTTCAGGCAACTCTCCCCGGGTTATATAAGCCAGATATGGCATTGTCCAGTCTGGTATGACGTGAAGAGCCGCCACTAGCCGTGCCTCCGGGTCAGGGATAGCCAAGTCCTCCTCTGTAGGCAACTTAACCGAAGGGTTATATAGGACATCCAGGAAAGTGTTCGGCGGCACCGGCTTGCGCTGAGAGCCTAGCCGGCTTAAAGCATCAGCCGCCTCATTCTTCCTGTGATCAATGTGCTCCACTTGATATCCCTGAAAGTGCCCAGCAATGGCATCAACCTCGCGGCGATAAGCCGCCATGAGAGGATCCTTAGAATCCCAGGTGCCTGATACTTGCTGAGCTACCAAATCTGAGTCCCCAAAGCACCTTACCCGGCTTAAGCTCATCTCCTTGGCCACCCGAAGACCGTGGAGTAGAGTCTCGTATTCAGCCGCATTGTTAGTGCAAGGAAACATCAATTGTAACACATACTGGAACTTGTCACCCCTAGGGGAAGCCAACACAACGCCAGCCCCCGAGCCTTCCAACTGCCTGGACCCGTCAAAATGAATAGTCCAGTACGTATTATCCGGCTTCTGCTCGGGCACTTGTGACTCTGTCCAATCGTTGATGAAGTCCACCAGAGCCTGAGATTTAACAGCAGTTCGTAGCACATATTTGAGGTCATGCGGTCCAAGCTCTATAGCCCACT
The DNA here is from genome assembly GCF_018294505.1 of Triticum aestivum. Classification (NCBI taxonomy): domain Eukaryota; kingdom Viridiplantae; phylum Streptophyta; class Magnoliopsida; order Poales; family Poaceae; genus Triticum; species Triticum aestivum. Next base: position 41,904,561 of record NC_057799.1, on the reverse strand, counting down.
TAGCAATTCTCCCTGTAGCCTCTCTGTTCTGGATAATATCCCCGAGAGGGGCAGAACTGACCATAGTGATGGGATGACCCTGAAAATAATGTTTGAGTTTCCGGCTTGCCATGAACACACCATATGCGAGCTTCTGCCAATGCGGGTACCGCTGCTTGGACTCAGTAAGCACCTCACTGACATAATAAACCGGCCGCTGAACCGGATGCTCCTTACCCGTCTCCTTACGCTCCACCACCATAGCCACACTGACGGCTCGTGTGTTTGCCGCCACATACAATAGCAGGGGCTCCTTATCAACCGGAGCAGCAAGGACGGGGGGCTCTGCCAGTTGCTTTTTCAAATCCTCAAAGGCGGTATTAGCTGCATCATTCCAGACAAAGTTATCAGTTTTCTTCATCAACTGATATAAAGGCATAGCCTTCTCACCCAAGCGGCTTATGAACCGGCTTAAAGCAGCGATGCGACCCGCCAAGCGCTGAACGTCGTTTATACACGCCGGTTTAGCCAGGGAGGTGATGGCCTTGATCTTCTCCGGGTTAGCCTCAATGCCTCTGTCAGAAACCAAGAAACCCAAGAGCTTGCCTGCAGGAACACCAAAGACACACTTGGCCGGGTTTAGCATCATCTTATAGACCCGGAGATTATCAAAGGTTTCTCTTAAATCATCTATCAGGGTTTCCTCTTTGATGGACTTAACCACAATATCATCCACATATGCATGAACATTGCGCCCGATCTGTTTATGAAGACAATTCTGTACACAACGCTGGTAAGTCGCCTGTGCACACTTGAGTCCAAAAGGCATAGACACATAACAGAAGGCTCCAAAGGGAGTAATGAACGCCGTCTTCTCCTGGTCCTTAACTGCCATCTTAATCTGATGATATCCGGAATAAGCATCCAAGAAACTTAAACGTGCACAGCCTGCCGTAGCGTCAATGATTTGATCAATACGGGGGAGAGCAAAAGGATCAGCCGGGCATGCCTGGTTCAAATCCGTATAGTCCACACACATTCGCCAGGTGCCGTTCTTGTTGAGTACGAGCACCGGGTTAGCCAACCACTCTGGGTGAAAAACCTCAACAATGAACCCGGCCGCCAAGAGCCGGGCCACTTCTTCACCAATAGCCTTTCGCCTCTCTTCATTAAACCGCCGAAGGAACTGTCTAACCGGCTTAAATTTTGGATCAACATTGAGAGTGTGCTCAGCGAGTTCTCTAGGTACACCTGGGATGTCAGAAGGTTTCCACGCAAAGATGTCCCTATTCTCACGGATGAACTCGATGAGCGCGCCTTCCTATTTTGGATCCAGATTGGCACTGATGCTAAACTGCTGAGATGAATTTCCTGGAACAAAATCAACAAGCTTAGTTTCATCAGCCGATTTGAATTTCATCGCCGGCTCAGCCTCCGTAGTTGGCTTCTTCAGAGAGGTCATGTCTGTCGGGTCGACATTGTCTTTATAAAACTTTAACTCTTCTGTAGCACAAACAGACTCTGCATAAGCTGCATCGCCTTCCTCACACTCCAGAGCCACCTTCCGGCTGCCGTGAACCGTAATGGTTCCATTGGGACCCGGCATCTTGAGCTGTAAGTACACATAACACGGCCGTGCCATGAACTTGGCGTAAGCCGGCCGTCCAAATATAGCATGGTATGGACTTCTTATTTTAACCACCTCGAAGGTCAACTTCTCCACTCTGTAATTATTGTCATCACCGAAAGCCACTTCCAATTCGATCTTGCCAACTGGGTAAGCCGACTTACCGGGCACTACCCCATGGAAGATAGTGTTTGACTGGCTGAGGTTCTTATCAACTAACCCCATACGGCGAAAAGTCTCATAATAAAGGATGTTAATGCTACTGCCTCCATCCATGAGTACTTTTGTGAACTTATATCCTCCCACCTGAGGAGCTACCACCAAGGCCAGGTGGCCCGGGTTATCCACCCGAGGAGGATGATCCTCCCTACTCCATATTATAGGCTGCTCAGACCATCGTAAGTAGCGTGGGACTGCCGGCTCAACGGCATTCACAGCCCTCTTGTGAATCTTCTGATCTCGTTTGCACAGACTAGTGGTAAATACATGATATTGTCCACCGCTTAGCTGCTTTGGATTGGTCTGGTAACCCCCCTGCTGCGGTTGGTGACCCTGGCCAGACTGCTGATTAAAGCCCCCTTGACCGTTCTGAGGACCGGAATTTGAGCCGCCCCCAGGGCCATGAAAGCCGCTGGCGCCTGGGCCGCCGGCACCTGAGCCGCCACCCGGACCATTGTAATTTTTGAAGGCCTTCATGATAGCACAATCCTTCCACAGATGAGTTGCTGGCTTCTCTCTAGAGCCGTGCTTCGGACAAGGTTCATTCAACAGCTGCTCCAGAGAAGGTCCTGACCCGCCGCCTCGGGGAGGGGGCCTCCCCTTGCGTCGCTGGTTATTACCTTGAGAGTTGGTGTTGGCTACAAACTCTAGGCTGCCATCAGCCTTACGCTTGCCTCCTCCTTGGTTCCCCGGGTTAAACTGGGGACCCTTGCCGTTGCCGTTCTTCTTTCCCTTCCCTGCCCTTTCATCGTCTGAAGGGGGATCCTTGGTACCATCGGAATCGGCGTACTTGACAAGAGCCGCCATCAAGGTACCCATATCGGTGCAGTCGCGCTTGAGCCGCCCAAGCTTCATCTTAAGGGGCACAAAGCGACAGTTCTGTTCCAACATTAAGACTGCAAAGCCGGCATCCATCTTGTCTGACGAATGTATGATTTCCTTGACCCGGCGAACCCAATGGGTCGTGGACTCACCCTCCTGCTGCTTACAGTTAGTCAAATCCACAATTGACATAGACTGCCTGCAGGTATCTTTGAAATTTTGGATGAAACGGGCTTTCAGCTCCGCCCAAGACCCAATGGAATTTGGTGGTAGCCCTTTCAACCAAGTACGGGCAGTCCCATCCAGCATCATGGTGAAGTACTTAGCCATGGCCGCCTCAATGACCTCCAGGAGCTCCATGGCCATCTCGTAACTCTCGACCCAGGCTGCGGGCTGTAAGTCTGCTGTGTAGTTAGGCACCTTCCTAGGGCCTTTGAAGTCCTTGGGTAGACGTTCATTACGAATAGCTGGCACCAAACAAGGGACACCCCCAGTCCTGGTAGGGATACCCACATCAACAGAGGTCGTCGGATAGGCCGGGGGGGTCTGGTAAGCCGTCAATTGAGGCACCTGCTCCGCCTCTTGGCGTGCCTTGTCCTGGTCTGCTGTGTAAAAGGCTCCGTTGTGCGCCGGGCCATGGCCAGGGGGCGGGTCATGGCGCCGGACATTACTTGAGCCCGTTGCTGAGACCATGTGTCGGCTGTAACTCGGGCTCTGACCCGGACGAGGGGTCGAGTGGATCCTATCCCGGCTGTAGGAGTACGCTTCTTGCTGTGCCAGCGCCGTCTGCAGGAGTTCCCTGACCCGGTGAGTTTCGACGGCCGCCGGAGAGTCGCCGTCAACGGGGAGAGCCGCCAGTCGTGCTGCCGCAGCCACCATGTTCTCCAGCGGGTTATCATAATGCCCCGGTGGTACTGGCACATACTGAGGCGGGGCAGGGGGCACCTGGGGAGGCCCCATCACTCGTGGCTGAATAAGGGGTCCGAACCCGGGTGCAATGACCCCTGGCGGGTTGCTAGACCCTGCATCCGGCGTGTTGAAGAGATTGCGTGGATCGTAGACCGGTGGGAGTCGAGACTGGGCCTTCTGATGCCTCCTCCTCATGACTTCGTTGGCCGCGTTCCGATCCATCGTGAGCTGGAAGGACTGCGCCTGAATTAGCTGAGTCTGGGTATCGAGGGCTGCCCGTTCCGCAGCCAGCCTGATCCCTTCCGCTGCAAGATCCTCTTTAGCCTTTATCAGATCTAACTTTAACTGCGCCACCTCTGCATCATGCTGGGCTTGGTCCGCCGGGTCGACCGCGGTGGTTAGCAGGGCCGTCAACTTGTCCGTGAGGTCCATCAGTACCTGAGCCGGGGAAGGCACCGGGTTTCCCGATCCGGCAGCGGGGTTCTGAACAGGCTGCGCACCGGCCATAAAGACTCCAACCTGACTCAGCGGCTCAAAAAGGTCCGGAATACTGTCACCATCGGAACAACCCATGAGCCTACCCTCTTGTAGTTGGTACAACGAGTTTGATTCATTAGTGGCCGACTCGCCGTCAGAGCCGGCGGCCGCCTCATCACCGGACCCGGATGGATCAGAGGGCCCTCCATGGATGCATCCCACAAAAGCGCGCCTTAAGGCAGGCCGGGCCCGGGCGGGTCGTGCGCGCTGAGCCGTTTCGACGAGGTCGGCGCAGAGGTCCGGCTCGGGGCCCGGCTCACCGATCTTGCCAATGAAGACATGAATTCCGCCAAAGGGGACCCGGTATCCGTACTCAATTGAGCCGGCGTCGGGGCCCCAGCCTTCGTCGTCGATATAGAGCTTGCCGCGACGACTCTTGGTCATCCAGCCCACAGCGTATCCCTTGAGCCCTTCGAAGCTGCCCTTCAAGAACTCAAATCCACCGTGCGGCAGCCCCACGGTGGGCGCCAACTGTCGTGGAATTGTCACGGCAGATGTCCTCGAGCTAGGACTTAGTCGTGGAGCCATCGCAGCTAGGAAGCTTGAAGGGGTTATGTGGGACAAGGAACACGAGGGTTTATACTGGTTCGGCCCCTTACGGTGAAGGTAAAAGCCTACGTCCAGTTTGAGATGTTATTGTCTAGGGTTACGATCGCCAGGGAGCTAACAGCTTTGCCCGGCTCTCGATTAGATTGTTCTCGTCTTTAAACCGCTGCCGGGTCCTCCCTTTATATAGGGAGGCTGACGCCCAGCAGCCCTTAGAGTCCCGGCCGGCTCATAAGAGCGTCCGGCTCGGACTCTAAACAATACTTGCCTTACACTACAAGTCTACTATAACAATGATTGTAACTACAGGCTTTAAGCTATATCCGGGTCTCAGCCCATCTCTGGCCCATCATCTGAAACTTGGCTCCGGGCTTCTGGCGTCGACCCTACGAGTAACCCGGCCCCTCCTGGCGGGTGACTCTAAGGTCTATATCCTCAACATACTGGAATAAGGATATGTTTCTCGATTATGGAAGTGACAAAAGGTTCGTCGTAAAGGGTTACGTCGATGCAAGTTTTGACACTGATCTAGATGACTCTAAGTCTCGGTCTAGATACATATTGAAAGAGGGAGCAATTAGCTAGAGTAGCTCCGTGCAGAGCATTGTAGACATAGAAATTTGCAAAATACTTACGGATCTGAATGTGACAGACCCGTTAACTGAATTATCTCACAAGCAAAACATGATCACACCTTAGTACTCTTTGGGTGTTAATCACGTAGCGATGTGAACTAGATTACTGACTCTAGTAAACCCTCTGGGTGTTGGTCACATGACGATGTGAACTATGAGTGTTAATCACATGGTGATGTGAATTATTGGTGTTAAATCACATGGCGATGTGAACTAGATTATTAACTCTAGTGCAAGTGGGAGACTGAAGGAAATATGCCCTAGAGGCAATAATAAAGTTATTATTTATTTCCTTATATCATGATAAATGTTTATTATTCATGCTAGAATTGTATTAACCGGAAACTTGATACATGTGTGAATACATAGACAAACAGAGTGTCACTAGTATGCCTCTACTTGACTAGCTCGTTGATCAAAGATGGTTATGTTTCCTAGCCATAGACATGAGTTGTCATTTGATTAACGGGATCACATCATTAGGAGAATGATGTGATTGACTTGACCCATTCCGTTAGCTTAGCACTCGATCGTTTAGTATGTTGCTATTGCTTTCTTCATGACTTATACATGTTCCTATGACTATGAGATTATGCAACTCCCGTTTACCGGAGGAAAACTTTGTGTGCCACCAAACGTCACAACGTAACTGGGTGATTATAAAGGTGCTCTACAGGTGTCTCCAAAGGTACTTGTTGGGTTGGCGTATTTCGAGATTAGGATTCGTAACTCCGATTGTCGGAGAGGTATCTCTAGGCCCACTCAGTAATACACATCACTATAAGCCTTGCAAGCATTGTGACTAATGAGTTAGTTGCGGGATGATGTATTACGGAACGAGTAAAGAGACTTGCCGGTAACGAGATTGAACTAGGTATCGAGATACCGACGATCGAATCTCGGGCAAGTAACATACCGATGACAAAGGGAACAACGTATGTTGTTATGCGGTCTGACCGATAAAGATCTTTGTAGAATATGTGGGAACCAATATGAGCATCCAGGTTCCGCTGTTGGTTATTGACCGGAGAGGTGTCTCGGTCATGTCTACATAGTTCTCGAACCCATAGGGTCCGCACGCTTAACATTACGATGATAGTTATATTATGAGTTTATATGTTTTGATGTACCGAAGGTTGTTCGGAGTCCCGGATGTGATCACGGACATGACGAGGAGTCTCGAAATGGTCGAGACATAGTGTTCCGGGTGAAATCGGGATTTTTCCGGAGTACCGGGAGGTTACCGGAACCCCCCGGTAACTTAATGGGCCTTATTGGGCCTAGGTGGAAGAGAGGAGAGGAGGCCAGGGCATGGCCGCGCGCCCCTCCCCCCCAGTCCGAATAGGACAAGGGGAGGGGGGCGGCGCCCCCCTTCCTTCCTCCCCTCCACCTCTTCCCCCTTCCTCTCCTAGTCCAACATGGAAAGGGGGGGAGTCCTACTCCCGGTAGGAGTAGGACTCCTCCTGGCGCACCTCTCCTCCTAGGCCGGCGGCCTCCCCCTTGCTCCTTTATATACGGGGGCAGGGGGGCACCTCTAGACACACAATTGATCAACGATCTTTTAGCCCTGTGCGGTGCCCCCCTCCACCATATTACACCTCGATAATATCGTAGCGGTGCTTAGGCGAAGCCCTGCGTCGGTAGAACATCATCATCGTCACCACGCCGTCGTGCTGACGAAACTCTCCCTCAACACTCGGCTGGATCGGAGTTCGAGGGACGTCATCGAGCTGAACGGGTGCTGAACTCGGAGGTGCCGTGCGTTCGGTACTTGATCGGTGGGATCGTGAAGACGTGCGACTACATCAACCGCGTTGTGTTAACGCTTCCGCTTTCGGTCTACGAGGGTACCTGGACAACACTCTCCGCCCTCGTTGCTATGCATCACCATGATCTTGCGTGTGCGTAGGATTTTTTTTGAAATTACTACGTTCCCCGACACATTCTAGGTCTAGGACTTCGAGTTCCCTTTAGAAGCAGTTTTCCTCTTCTTCAATCTCGAATCCCGAAGGGGAGGCCTGACACCTCTACCCGCCCTTGGTGTTCGTAGATCGGTTTTCCCAGTTAGGGTTTGTGTGGTGGGTTTCGATGATCTCGGGTAGCTCCTCACTTGGATGAGGAGTGGGGAAAGAAGATTGCGGGAGAGATCGGTGAAGAAGTGGAACTAAAGGATACTATAACCAAAGCTTAAAATGGGGGGGATGAGGCTGATGTTGAGCCTGGTGATGAAGCAACTTCACCGCAGCAAGAAGCCTAGTGAGCGATTGACATGGCGGAAGGTCGTTCTACCTTTCCCTGTGCCAACAAAGCAGGCATACTTGATTGACTCTTTGGGGCTCGTGAGAGACATTCATATTACTGCGTTCTGTAATCGTAGATCGTTAGGATTCATCATTGTATATCCGAGATCTGAAATGTGGCAAATGGATTTGAAGGCATGGAAAGAGGCCGCCCTCGTGCAAGACTTCTTTATTCTCCCAATTTCCCTCCTCCAGTTGGATTGACATGAAAGTCCAGTGATAACGTTGAAGTACTTTAAAGAGTCCCTTTCAGCCCCCGCTTTATCATAGGAAGAGGAAGACTAATCTAGTTTAGGGGTAAGTGCCCTTTTGTTGCCAATATCTAGAGTCCTGTTGTGTCGATAGAGCTCGGAAAACTCCTCTTTTAGTGATGGATTCTAGTAGCCCTATGCCTAGATTTCACAAGAACTACTCCACTTCTATATTGGAAAGCACTGTGTTTGAGCTTATGAAAAGAAATGAAGCTGTTACCTGGTCCAAGCAGATAAGATGCTCACGGCCTGTCCTGAGCACTACAGAGATATTTCTTGATCCACATGAGAGTCAGCTCCCTACACCTACACCGGATTATGTCAATGAGAGCTTGCCAATATAGATACTTCTGACTTAGAGGCACCGGAGTTGGCCAACTCAAATTGCATTAACAGCGAACCCTTGGTAAATGATTCAGAGCATGATCCGATTCTTGATGATTTTTCCCTTTGTTTGATCGAGCAATGTCGAATCTTTATAGCGCATTTCCACCTATCCATGCTTTACGACTTGTCGACATGAAGCACATGCCTGCGAAACCTTCTTATTCTACAGAATAAATAATAAAGTACTTAGAATGAATGGACTAAAGATCCACTTTTGAAAAGGGACGGCTCCGCCTACATGTGAAGATCTTTCAAGCGAAAATAATAAATAGCCATGATGAAATACTCTTCCTTTCCCTGCGGCACTCACTTGAAGGACTCGGAAGCTGACTAATCCTGATAGGAAAACAGAGCTTCCTTCAAACGCTGATCGATACCATCCACCAGAAGAAAACGTGACCGCAACTACTTCCCGAATCAGCACCGTCTGGGCATGCATCCATTGATTCTAGCACTTAGAGCTTTGAACTCTCGAAAGAGAAATACAATCTCCTCCCTACAAGTGGATCAATAGGTTCATACATCTTGTAGTCGGTGCAGTTCTGGGAAGGAATGGGCTAGTATGAGTTCTGGTTGAGTCAGTAGTTCACTTCTCCCTTCTTGTCCGCAAACAAAGCAAACTGGAAACCTGCTTTTGCTGAAGACAGTGCTCAATGAGAGGAGGTGGGCAAGTGTTAGTTAAGGGATATCAGGAAGGAGGTCGAAGAAAGGGGAAAGAGCTTCATCGTCAATTAGCAATTGAAAGTAGGGGAAATTATGATTCTATCGAATGTGCGTATCCATTGGGGCTAGTGAAAGATTACGGTAGGGGAACCCGTTTCACTACTAACTTCGTGTATGAGTGACAAAAAGTCAGGGCAGAATAGCCCCTTCAAAGCAGGGGCTTCACAACCCGCTTCTCTTCCTTAATTTAGTGAATGGTGGGTGCGCAAAGTCTTGAGTTTTGGACCTGTTACGGACAAAAGGAGAAGACAACCATTGTACCGATCCACTACTTGCATCTACGAGGACTAGTTTAGTCGGATCTATTGTTTTACCACTCACTGACAGGACTTTCTTGCTTAGGATTGATAAGATAAGAAGATCGTATTCCATCTTCGTAAGGACATAGAAATGGGTTTCGGTAGTGACTGTCTGTCAGGACCCCGATTCTAAGTCACACCGATCTAGCCTGTAACACCTCATATCACTTTGCGGCCTCACGCACGGTATTCCCACGGGTGTCGCCTTACCATGGCCCGGGACCGTTTGCACCTTTTGGCTCACGTATATGATAGTGTCGCTAGCATCCATATGACAGAGAACCCGGGCCGACATGGCTAGTCGTGAACCCAAAGCGGCACTAACGTATGGGGACAGGCATACATGAATCAACATCGAACGTGTCGGTCAGCAGCGTGTGAATCCGGGCTGTAGCACTGGGCTAACAGGCCTCCGGGAACCCGGGCTGTAGCAGGCTAGGCAGGACTCCGGATGTCACCGCGTGACATTTCCCCGAAGGGACAGACACAGGAACGAAGTGAATCACATGCCGGCCAGTCAGGTGTCCGGAGCAGTAGTGATGGGCTAGCAGGACTCCGGTGAACCGGGCTGTAGCGGACTACTATGGCTCATGGAAGCACTAGACTACATTTCCCCATAAGAGAGGCTGCCAAGGATAAACAACTAGATTGTCGGATCCCACACATACCAAGCATTTCAATCATACACACAATATGCTCGATATGTGTAAATACAACATGGCATCACAACAAAACTCTACGACTCAAGTACTTATTCATTAGGCTCCGAAGAGCCAGATATTACAAACATGGGTCTCTCGACCCAGCATTCAGAGCATACAAGTCAAACACATGCGGAAGCTTAACATGTCTGAGTACAGACAACTATAAATGAAAAAGGCTGAGAAGCCTGACTATCTACTAGATCCTGCCGAGGGCACAAGATCGTAGCTGAGGTATCAAGCTAAACGTCGAAGTCCACACGGAACTACTAGCGAGACTGACGTCTCTCTGCAAAACATAAAATAAGCAAACGTGAGTACAAATGTACCCAGCAAGACTTACATCAGAACTATCTACATATGCATCGGTATCAACAAAGGGGGTGGTGGAGTTTAACTGCAGCAAGCCAGCTTTGACTCGGTGGCTATCCCAACTACGACTGCAAGTAACTCTTTTGAGGTGGCGCACACGAGTCCACATATTCACCATATCAATACTCCACTATGGATCCGCTCCCGTCTCCCTACGAGAACGCCATCCATAGCACTCACGCTTATCTTGCGCATTTGAGAGTATCCACTTTCACTTGTCTATGAACTGTTATAGGCAACCCAGAAGTCCTTTACCGCGGACACGGCTATTCGAATAGATCATATTAACCCTGCAGGGGTGTACTTCGTCACACACGCTCTCACCACTTACCGCCGTTTACACAGCATGTACTCGGCAACCTTCAAGCGGAAGCCCAGCGAGGGTGTCGGCCACAGCCTACCTAAACACTCAAGTCTCTAGTCCAGGTTTATCGCCTATTCAGGTTCCATCCGCAGGGAGTCCGGCCGAGGTTTCCACATACGGCCCCGAACGATGTGTGCAGGGTTCCCGAGACACCAAACGGGCGACTCGGTACACCGGGCCACGAGCCTACCGCATCACAGCCCACCCCTCGGGCCAGCGCTGTCCACGGCCTCCAGCTTACTACAAACACCAGAAACTACGTGCAACTCCTGGATAGAGGACAAGGGTGATTAAGAAGCCGAGAGGGTCCATTGGTTTCGGGCCCAATGCGTGGTAGTAACTGTATCATGGATCACAAAGACAGAACTCAGTTCCTGAGGACGGCTTCAATGAGACAACCCACCATGTACTCCTACATGGCCTCTCACCGCTACCTTTACCAAATCGTGTTCACACACTTAGCTCACACACAGTAGGACATGTTCACACAACTCCAATTCATCCACGATGAATCAGACCTGACACAACTCTAAGCTTAGCAGGCATGACAAACAATCATAAATGAGTAGGCACATCAGGGCTCAAACAACTCCTACTCATGCTAGTGGGTTTCATCTATTTACTGTGGCAATGACAGGTCATGCAGAGGATAAAGGGGTTCAGCTACCGCAGCAAGTAACGGATGAATCGTTGTTGTCCTAATGCAGTAAAAGAAAGCAGGAGCGAGAGAGTGGGATTGTATCGGAATGAACAAGGGGGTTTTGCTTGCCTGGCACTTCTGAAGATATTATAGTTCTTCATCGGTGTCATCGAACTCATCGTCGGAATCACGGCTATCGAGAGGGGACAATTACCGGCAACAGAGAGGAAACACAATCAATGCAATGCAACAATATGATGCATGGTCGTGAAATTTCAAGAATGTTATGATTTACCTTAATGCATCCAACAACAGTTTAAATGAATTCCATATGAACTAAGGGTTCATATGCAAACTCCACATTTAGCATTTAAAATGTCATTATCATATTTTCACCTATACAGCAGGTATAACTTAGTTTGACATGCATGAAAGTGATACAGATGGATAGATTGCATTTTTCTGATAATTTTTCATATATAATTTGTTCCATTTGGAGTTACGGATTAATTTCTATGAATTTTAGAAGTTTTGGGAAATTTCTGGAATTTCCTGTATAAAAATAATTCCAGTAATTAAATTAATGCGTCAGCATTGCGTCAGGGTGACGTCAGCTGGTCAGCGGGGTTGTCCAGGTCAAACCTGACGTGTGGGGTCCACACGTCAGTGTCACTGTTAGTAAACTAACTAATTTAGAATTAATTAAAAGTTAATCCAGGTTAATTAGCAGGCGGGCCCCACTTGTCATTGACTCAGGGGAGGGGGTCAGCCTGGGTCAAACGGGGTCAACTCGCCGGCGTTTAGCCGCCGGCGAGGCCAGACGCGGCGGCGAGCCACGGGTTTGCCCTACGGGGCGCCGTTTGGCGCGCGGAGCACAGCTACGGGATGCGGACGCTCGTCCGCATCCAACCGTGGGGGTGGCGCGGCCGGGGAGTGGCCGGAGTGGCGCTGGCGACGAGCTCGGCGCCGGTGCGTGCGGGTGAGCTACGTGCAGTTGCTATGGAGCTCGAGAGCAAGAACGAGAAGGGGGAGAAGGTAGCGGAGCTCACTGCGGTCACGTAGAAGCAAACGACGCGGTCGGGGAGACGTCGGGAGGTCGCCGGCAATCTTAGAGCAGAGGCGGCAAAGTCGAGGGTGCAGGGGGCGATGCAGGCCGTTCGGCGTTGCCTGACTCGGCTGAGAGGACGAGGGCGTCGAGACGGAGCCGCTGGATAGCACGGGAAGGCGAGGGGAGCACGGTGGCTTCGAGGTTCACGCCGGCGCGAGCTCAGCAGCATCGGCCATGGCGGAGGCGAGGCGAGGGAGAGGTGCAGGGGGCGAATGAGGTGTCGGGGCGGTCGAGCGGGCGACGTGGGCGTCGTCCAGATCCTCCAGAGGCGCGGGCGGCAAGCAGGTGACGCCGTGGCGCGCGCGGCGGCGACGCGGTGTCCCTCCTCTGCCTACTGGCAGAGGTGGGGGATGACTGGCACGGCCGGGTGGGCTGGGCCTCTGCTTGGCCGCGGGGGGGCGCCAGGTAAGTGGCCTCTGGCCTTTCTCTCTCTTTTTTTATTTGTTTCTGTTTTCTAATATTCTATAGTCTTTAGGGCTTTATTAAAAATACTTAGACACTTCCAAAAATCATGAAACTACTCATGAGCACTGTTGGGAATATATCCTACAGTAAACATTTTAGTTTATGATTATTTGAGCATTTAAAATATTTAATAGCATATAAATGCCCAAATGCAAATAGAGTATGATTTAATCCAGAGCCCAAATATGTCATGGAAAGATGTGCATCACCTATGGTTACTGTTTCCAGCATTTTCCAAGAATGATGAACATTTTTGAAAGCCATTTGGATTTACTGGAAATATTTTGGTTGAACCTAGTGAATTCCTTTAATGCTAGGGTTTAGGCAATCCCCATTTCAAGTTTCTTTCAAAGTTTAAACATGATGCACACATGAAGTTAGCCTAGTGCAATGTCAGAAGCTAGGGATGTGACACTGTCCTATCAATAGACCGAATGGTCATCAGTTGCCCTCACGGCCTAACGCCGTTTTTGAGCTCCATCACATGCTTAAGAAGGACTTGACGCAGAGCCAAGGCCTATTTATGAGCCAGACCTAGAAGATCACTGCTTTCGTGCTGGTCATTCTAATCACAATGAGGACTTCTCCCAAAGAGGGTTCTTATTTCATTTCAGTAAGTAGTCGATTGAATCAGTTTCTAACCTAAGCAATGTGTTATTATAACCAAATATATCATCCAAGAGCCAATCTCTTTTTCATTAAGTATCATTAACAGACCGCTTGCTTACGAGCTTGGTAGCCGCCTTGGAGCCAAGGCAGACGGAGGAACCTCTCGAACCTGGAATCCACTTTCCACTTGTCCTCCATATGCTCGGGTCTGCTGACCAGTACCTAATGCTATTTCTTACTTTGACTAGATGGGCACTTTCGCATTACGCAGTGAGATCGCCTACTCTCGAGGTTGGCATTTTCGATTTCATATTTCATAGGTCACCATAAAAATGCCTACCTTTCAAATTAGCATATTTTTAGGAACATATCGAACTTTCATCCCGCATTATCTGTGCAAAATTTTATCATTGTTTAACTACTTCCTCAAACCATTCAATGCGCTATGTCCATCCTCTCATTCATCTCTATACTAGAACAATTAATTAGGCCCAACCCTTCTATCATTGGCCTTGTTGAACTACTTACTTTCGTCTTTGTGCCACCTCAAAGAAGACATTTGATCATGAGCTTTTTTTGTGATGAGGCTAGTTTGAACTATGTTTTTCCCCTTTGTACACCCCTCTTGACACAAGTTTCGCACATCCAGTTCTCTTATTAGAAACTCCCTATAGATATACTTCTTACTGACTAATTATGGTTTCCCTGACTAGAGAAGGAAATGTCGGGAGGAAATAGAGATGATAGGACCACCTGAATGCTGGAGATGAGTGCTCGTCGTATTCCCTCGAGGAAAGCGGAGGCCCTCATGGAAAGATCAAAGAAAATGAAAAGCACAGCCGCCTCTACCTAGAGCAAAGAAGCTTTGCCAGTCTTATCACCGGATTCACCATAATCAGCTTTAAGGTCCTGACTCTCAAATCGGATATCTCTTTCGTTCACAAGAATTGCATATTATGTATGATTGGTGATTTGAAATTCTTTCTATTTACTATTTTGATGGAATTCATGAACGAGTAGATCAAAGAAAAGAAATCAAAGCATTCACTTCTAAACTAACGAACTAATCTACTGAGCTAGCCTCCCATTATGCGCCAATGCTTGAATAGGACCGTTGACCTTTACCAAGGCAGTTTCCTGTAGTTGACCAATACAGTTCGACCGATTAAGACAGCCGGGCGGATGTGAACGATGGATTTGAAGAAGGAACTCATTTTTTACGGATTCATACCGTTTACCAAAAGAGCGGTATGGTTCAGAAGAGGTACTCATAATACAAATATTGTTTAACGAATTGCCCGATCGATTACCAATTCAGTAAGCCTACCTATACCTCCTTAGGTTCCAGCCTACCTGCTCAACCCGCAGACCCAGTACAGCCGCCCTTGACCCCTGGTCCTGATCCACTAACTCCAGCACGTTCTACTTCCACAGATCCGACAGCATCAGCCCCCATTTCATCAAGTCAATCCACTCATCCTACGATTACTCGCACACAGCATAATACTCGCAAGCCTCGCGCCTTTCCCGATCACGTTGTCAACATGGCTACCTTTCATCCTTGGCCTCTTGAGTCCTCACCAACTGAGCCCACGTGTTTCTCTATGGCCAATAAATGTTCCATTTGGTGTTCAGTTATTTGCATAAAGTTAATGCTTGCAGAAAAGTGTTGATTACAAATAAGTATATGAACAATTTACTATACAAGCAAATCTTTGCTTGTTGTCATCGCAAGCAAGTAGGTAACGCAGATTTCGATTTGCAGTCATTATAATAAATGTACGAGGCAAAGATATAGGAGGTATGAAACAAACATGATGTCAGTACATGTCAATCACACTCAAGGATAGATAATTTAGCGTTCCATCACAACATAAACTAAAAACAAATGAAGAATCTCGCTAATAAATAAGTAAAAACAACGCTCGTCAAGCACAGTTTGCTGCGATCGTGCTAGTGGCATCACCGATTGGTAGCGCGGATGTGGTCACAACAGGCAGTAAAAACCTTATTATAGCAGTTAGAGTAGTGGTTTAATACATGTATGTCCACATTATACATCGATAAAAAATAATTAGACATTCAAGATATGTCTGCAAGATGGTATACCTTATTTTGCATTCTGTTCCATCTAGAACATAAGATGAAACATATGGCATGTTAATAAAAATGTGTTAAAAAAAGTAACCAGTGGAAAAGCATAACAAAGTAAGTAAGTTTATGTGTGAAAAAACATACATACCGCGGAGGATCTCCTAACAAGCTTGCAGCTGGAGCGACCAACTGAGATGTTGGTATGGGGAGCCACGGAGGATGCTCTTTGATCGATAGCTACATAAACGCATGTTACATCTTTCCCTTTCCCTTTTTCTGCTAGCGAGCATACCTCGCGTGTCACGAGCCGGGATTGAACCAGCGCTTTCCGGATTTTCATCCGGATAGATACCTATCTGATCGCGACTTTGATTTCGCAGTTCCTTCTGAGAGGCAACCTCTATCTCAGTCTCTACACCTGCGGGTCGATAGGCCGGCCAACTAACTCTTCAAATGAAGCCCTTTATCTTGATAATGAAAAAGAGAATGACGATGATGGCTACCATTCATTCCTCCTCTTGATTTTCATTTTGTTGTAGTTCGGGTGGGATTTTATCTATCTCATCCTGAAAATAAAGCTTGATAAGATCAAATATAACTCTTCTTTGCCCTTCAGTGTCATCCGTCTGATTGACAAAATCATTAACCCAGCGTCTGTTGAATGAAAGTTCTCCGAGATCTCTCGGATACACTTGTTTTGACAACATCAGCATCTCCGACGTAGGCACATAATTGATCATAGAGCGGGGAAGTGGAATCATTCCTTTTGAAATTCTCGAATTGCTCATCAATTCAAAAATCCTTTATGGATTCGGCATATTGCCTAATATCTTCCTGATCCTGAGCCGGTCGGGTCAAGTCAATAGTTAAAGGAGGCACATCGCTCCCACCCCTTTGGTTAACTCAATCACTAACACTATCAGATGATAGCATTAGATGAACATGTGGGGCTGATACGTCCATGTTGCATTATGGGCTGTTATTACACATTATGTCACATTACTTATGCCTTTTCTCTCTTATTTTACAAGGTTTACATGAAGGGGGAGAATGCCGGCAGCTGGAATTCTGGGCTGGAAAAGGAGCAAATATTAGAGACCTATTCTGCGCAACTCCAAAAGTCTTGTAACTCCACGGAAGTTAGTTCTGGAATTTATAAAAAATACTGAGTGAAGAAAGCACCAGAGGGGGGCCACCCACCATCCCCGAGGGTGGGGCGCGCCCTACCCCCCTGGGCGCCCCCCTGCCTCGTGGGCCCCCTGGCAGGCCCTCGGTGTCCATCTTCTGCTATATGAAGTCTTTTACCCTGGAAAAAATCATAAGCAAGCTTTCGGGAAGAAACTCCGCCGCCACGAGGCGGAACTTTGGCGGAACCAATCTAGGGCTCCGGCAGAGCTGTTCTGCCGGGGACACTTCCCTCCGGGAGGAGGAAATCATCATCATCGTCACCGCCATCGATCCTCTCATCAGGAGGGGGTCAATCTCCATCAACATCTTCACCAGCACCATCTCCTCTCAAACCCTAGTTCATCTCTTGTATCCAATCTTAGTATCAAAACCTCAGATTGGTACCCGTGGGTTGCTAGTAGTGTTGATTACTCCTTGTAGTTGATGCTAGTTGGTTTATTCGGTGGAAGATTATATGTTCAGATCCTTAATGCATATTAATACCCCTCTGGTTATGAACATGAATATGATTTGTGAGTAGTTACGTTGTTCCTGAGGACATGGGAGAAGTCTTGCTAATAGTAGTCATGTGAATTTGGTATTCGTTTGATATTTTGATGAGATGTATGTTGAACGTCGACTACATGACACTTCACCATTGTTTGGGCCTAGAGGAAGGCATCGGGAAGTAATAAGTAGATGACGGGTTGCTAGAGTGACAGAAGCTTAAACCCTAGTTTATGCGTTGCTTCTAAGTGGTGATTTGGATCCATATGTTTCATGCTATGGTTAGGTTTACCTTAATACTTCTTTTGTAGTTGCGGATGCTTGCAATAGGAGTTAATCATAAGTGGGATGCTTGTCCAAGTAAGGATAACACCCAAGCACCGGTCCACCCACATATCAAATTATCAAAGTACCGAACGCGAATCATATGAGCGTGATGAAAACTAGCTTGATGATAATTCCCATGTGTCCTCGGGAGCGTTTTCCTTCATATAAAATTGTCCAGGCTTGTCCTTTGCTACAAAAAGGACTAGGCCATCTTGCTGCACTTTATTTACACTTGTTACTTGTTACCCGTTACGAATTACCTCATCACGAAACTATTTGTCACCGATAATTTCAGTGCTTGCAGAGAATACCTTACTGAAAACCGCTTGTCATTTCCTTCTGCTCCTCGTTGGGTTCGACACTCTTACTTATCGAAAGGACTATGATAGATCCCCTATACTTGTGGTTCATCAAGACTCTTTTCTGGCGCCGTTGCCGGGGAGTGAAGCGCCTTTGGTAAGTGGAAATTGGTAAGGAAAAATTTATATAGTGTGCTGAAATTTACTGTCACTTGTTACTATGGAAAGTAATCCTTTGAGGGGCTTGTTCGGGGTACCTTCACCCTGACCAGCAGAGCAAAGAGTTGCTCCTCAACCTACTGAACCTACTGAAAATGTTTACTTTGAAATTCCTTCGGGTATGATAGAGAAACTGCTGGCTAATCCTTTCACAGGTGATGGAACATTGCATCCCGATTTAGACCTGATCTATGTGGATGAAGTTTGTGGATTATTTAAGCTTGCAGGTATGCCCGATGATGTTATCAAGAAGAAGGTCTTCCCTTTATATTTGAAGGGAGAGGCATTGACATGGTATAGGCTATGTGATGATCTGGGATCATGGAACTACAAACGATAGAAATTGGAATTTCATCAGAAGTTTTATCCTATGCATCTTGTTCATCATGATCGTAATTATATATATAATTTTTGGCCTCGCGAAGGAGAAAGCATCGCTCAAGCTTGGGGGAGGCTTATGTCAATGTTATATTCATGCCCCAATCATGAGCTCTCAAGAGAAATGATTATTCAAAAAATTTATGCTCGGCTTTCTCTCAATAATCGCTCCATGCTCGATACTTCTTGTACTGGTTCTTTTATGACGAAGACTATTGAATTCAAATGGGATTTATTGGAAAGAATTAAAAGCAACTTTGAAGATTGGGATCTCGACGAAGGTAAGGAGTTAGGTATAACACCTAAGTTTGATTATGTTAAATCTTTTATGAATACCGATGTTTTCCGTAAGTTTAACACTAAATATGGACTTGACTCCGAGATAGTAGGTTCTTTCTGTAAATCATTTGCTACTCATGTTGATCTCCCTAAGGAGAAGTGGTTTAAATATCATCCTCCCATAGAAGTAAAATTAGTTGAACCTATTAAAGTTGAAGAAAAGACTATCACTTATAATGATCCTATTCTTCCTACTACTTATGTTGAGAAACCACCTTTCCCTGTTAGAATAAAGGAGCATGCTAAAGCTTCAACTGTTGTCAACAGAAGTAATATTAGGACATCTAAACCCCCTGAGCAAATTAAAGTTGAACCTAATATTGCTATGGTTAAAGATCTCTTGGCTGATAATATTGATGGGCATGTTATTTACTTCTGTGATGAAGCTGCTAGAATTGCTAGACCCGATACTAAAAATAAACATAGACCTGTTGTAGGCATGCCTATAATTTCTGTTAAAATAGGAGATCATTGTTATCATGGATTATGTGATATGGGTGCTAGTGCTAGTGCAATACCTCATTCCTTATACGAAGAAATTATGCATGATATTGCGTCCGCTGATAGAAGGTATTGATGTTACAATTAAGCTTGCCAATAGAGATACTATATCACTGATTGGGATTGTTAGAGATGTTGAAGTCTTGTGTGGGAAGGTTAAATATCCTGCTGATTTTCTTGTTCTTGGTTCCCCACAAGATAGCTTTTATCCCATTATATTTGGTAGACCCTTCTTGAACACTGTTAATGCTAGGATAGACAGCGAAAAGGATATTGTTACTATTGGTCTGGGTGATATGTCTCATGAGTTTAACTTTGCTAAATTTCGTAGACAACCCCGTGACGAGGAATTGCCTAGTAAAGATGAAATTATTGGTCTTGCTTCTATTGCCGTGCCTCCTAATGATCCTTTAGAACAATATTTTCTTAACCATGAAAACGATATGTTTATGAATGAAAGGAGGGAAATAGATGAAGTATTCTTTAAACAGGGACCTATTCTGAAAACAACTTGCCTGTTGAAATCCTAGGGGATCCTCCTCCACCCAAGGGTGATCCCGTGTTTGAGCTTAAACCATTACCTGATACTCTCAAAATGCTTATCTTGATGAAAAGAAGATATATCCTGTTATTAGTAGTGCTAACCTTTGAGAGAAGGAGGAAGAGAAATTATTGAAAACTCCGAAGAAGCACCGTGCTGCTATTGGATATACTCTTGATGATCTTAAGGGCATTAGTCCCACTTTGTGTCAACACAAAATAAATTTGGAGAAAGACGCCAAACCAGTTATTGATCACCAACGACGGCTAAATCCTAAGATGAAAGAAGTGGTAAGAAAGGAAATATTAAAGCTCCTCAAGGCAGGTATAATTTATCCCGTTGCGTCCATTGTGTCCCTAAGAAGGGAGGTATTACTGTCGTTCCTAATGATAAAGATGAATTGAACCTGCAAAGAATTATTACAGGTTATAGGATGGTAATTGATTTCCACAGATAAAATAAAGCTACCAAAAAAGATCATTACCCTTTGCCTTTTATTGATCAAATGCTAGAAAGATTATCCAAACATACACATTTTTTCTTTCTAGATGGTTATTCTGGTTTCTCTCAAATACCCGTGTCAGCGGAGGATCAAGAAAAGACCACTTTTACTTGCCCCTTCGGTACTTTTGCTTATAGACGTATGCCTTTTGGTTTATGTAATGCACTTTCTACCTTTTAACGATGCATGATGGCTATATTCTCTGACTTTTGTGAAAAGATTTTTGAGGTTTTCATGGATGATTTCTCCGTTTATGGATCCTCTTTTGATGATTGCTTGAGCAACCTTGATCGACTTTTGCAGAGATGTGAAGAAACTAATCTTGTCTTGAATTGGGAAAAGTGCCACTTTATGGTTAATGAAGGTATTGTCTTGGGGCATAAAAATTCCGAAAGAGGTATTGAAGTTGATAAAGCTAAAGTTGATGCTATTGAAAAGATGCCATGTCCCAAGGACATCAAAGGTATGAGAAGTTTCCTTGGTCATGCTGGTTTTTATAGGAGGTTCATTAAGGACTTCTCAAAAATTTCTCGGCCTCTGACTAATCTATTACAAAAAGATATACCTTTTGTCTTTGATGATGATTGTGTAGAAGCATTTGAAATACTTAAGAAAGCTTTGATTTCTGCACCTATCGTTCAGCCACCTGATTGGAATTACCCTTTGAAATTATGTGTGATGCTAGTGATTATGCAGTAGGTGCTGTTCTAGGGCAAAGAGTTGATAAGAAATTTAATGTTATCCAATATGCTAGTAAAACTCTGGACAGTGCCCAGGGAAATTATGCTACTACTAAAAAATAATTTTTAAGAGTTGTATTTGCTTCTGATAAGTTTAGACCTTATATTGTTGATTCCAAAGTAACTATTCACACTGATCACGCTGCTATTAAATATCTTACGGAAAAGAAAGATGCTAAACCTAGACTAATTAGATGGGTTCTCCTACTACAAGAATTTGATTTGCATATTATTGATAGAAAGGGAGCTGAGAACCCCGTTGCAGACAACTTGTCTAGGTTATAAAATGTTCTTGATGACCCACTACCTATTGATGATAGCTTTCCTGATAAACAATTAGCTATCATAAATGCTTCTTGTACTGCTCCATGGTATGCTGAATATGCTAATTACATTGTTGCTAAATTTATACCACCTAGTTCCACATACCAGCAAAAGAAAAAGTTTTTCTATGATTTAAGACATTACTTCTGGGATGACCCACATCTTTATAAAGAAGGAGTAGATGGTGTTATTAGATGTTGTGTACCTGAGCATGAACAGGAACATATCCTACGCAAGTGTCTCTCCGAGGCTTATGGAGGACACCACGCTGGAGATAGAACTGGACATAAGGTATTGTAATCCGGTTTTTATTGGCCTACTCTCTTCAAGTATGCCCGTAAGTTTGTCTTGTCTTGTGATGAATGTCAAAGAATTGGTAACATTAGTAGACGTCAAGGAATGCCTATGAATTATTCACTTGTTATTGAACCATTTGATGTTTGGGGCTTTGATTATATGGGACCGTTTCCTTCCTCTAATGGATATACACATATTTTAGTTGTTGTTGATTACGTTACTAAGTGGGTAGAAGCTATTCCAACTAGTAGTGCTGATCATAACACTTCTATTAAAATGCTTAAGGAAGTTATTTTTCAGAGGTTTGGAGTCCCTAGATACTTAATGACTGAAGGTGGTTCACATTTTATTCATGGTGCTTTCCGTAAAATGCTTGCTAAGTATGAGGTTAATCATAGAATCGCATCTCCATACCACCCACAGTCTAGTGGTCAAGTAGAATTGAGTAACAGAGACCTCAAATTAATTTTGCAAAAGACAGTTAATAGATCTAGAAAGAATTGGTCCAAGAAACTTGATGATGCATTATGGGCCTATAGAACTGCATATAAAACTCCTATGTGTATGTCTCCGTATAAAATGGTTTATGGAAAAGCATGTCACTTACCTGTCGAACTAGAACATAAGGCATATTGGGCTATTAAAGAGCTCAATTATGATTTCAAACTTGCCGGTGAGAAGAGGTTGTTTGACATAAGCTCACTTGATGAATGGAGAACCCAAGTCTATGAGAATGCCAAACTGTTTAAAGAAAAAGTTAAAAGATGGCATGACAAAAGGATACAAAAGCGTGAGTTTAATGTAGGTGATTATGTTTTGCTATACAACTCTCTCGTTTAAGATTTTTTGCAGGAAAACTTCTCTCTAAATGGGAAGGCCCTTACGTTATCGAGGAGGTCTATCGTTCTGGTGCCATAAAAATCAACAACTTCGAAGGTACAAACCCGAAGGTGGTGAACGGTCAAAGAATCAAACATTCTATCTCAGGTAATTCCATAAATGTTGAAACCAATATTATTGAAATCGTAACCACAGAGGAATACATAAGGGACAATTTCCAGAATGTTTCAGACTCCAAAAAGGAATAGGTACGTGGTACGGTAAGTAAACCGACTCCAAAATAGTTCTAATGGCAATTTTTCTCTATTTTGGAATATTTAAGAAAATAGGAAAATAAGAGGCAGTCCGGGAAGGACACGAGGCTTCCACGAGGGTGGAGGGCGCGCCCTACCCCCTGGGCGCGCCCCCTGCCTCGTGGGCACCTCGTGTGCTCTCCGGACTCCGTTTTCTTGCAAGATACTTCTTTCGGTCGGTAAAAATTCATTATATAATCTCCCGAAGGTTTTGGCCACCGTATCACGCAAATAACCTCTGTTTTTGTTTTGAGTTGTTTCTGCCGCAAATTAGAGCAATATGTCGTCCTAGGATTCGGATGGAGAAAGCTATGTGGCTGATTACCTTGCAGACCCTAAGGTCTACGGGGAGTTGGAGCATTATGGTTGGACCACAGAGGAAGAAGAAGACTACGAGCCTAAAGGAAATGGGGAGACGAGCTCAGATGAAGATGAAGTCCCATTATCTCAACCTGGGGACATGCATGTGGAGTTTAAAAAGTCAAGCCTTCCTGATAGAGCAAAGAAACCTAAGATCGAGTTTATCCCTTTTCGCCTCTTGCAGGAGAACAAACAGGAATTGTGCAAAAAGATATTAAGTCTTGAGTTGGAGATCGATGACCTAAGGGGGCAAAATTCCATCCTCAAGCGCAAATTAAGGAAGAAGCCTACCTCATCAATATCTCCATCATCACCACCTCCGAGGAAAGAGAACTGAGTATTGGGTATGGGCACTCCCCTTGGCAACTGCCAAGCTTGGGGGAGGTGCCCCGGTATCGTATCACCATCACACTCCTATCTTTACCCTTTTTCTTAGTTCGATCCTTTTGGTAATATCTTGATCTAGTAGAATAAAGTTTTAGTATGATCTAGTTGTGAGTTTTGCTTTATGATCCTTCTATGTAATCGAGTCCGTGAGCTATATGATAAAGATTAGTGTTGAGTCAAGGGCTTGATTATCTTGCTAGGATCTTGAGTGAATATAAGAAAAAGAAAGAACAAAAAGAAATAAAGAGATCATATGGATCTTATGGAGAGTAATGACTTCACATATAAAGAGTATGATGATTAAAAGTTGTTGAGAGTTGACAAACATAGTTTTGGTCATCGTTGCAATTAATAGGAAGTGATAAAGAAAGAGAGGTTCCACATATAACTATACTATCTTGGACATCTTTTATGATTGTGAGCACTCATTAAAATATGACATGCTAAAGAGTTCATGTTGGACAAGGAAGACAACGTAATGGGTTATGTTTTCTTATATCTGAAATAAAGTATATTGTCATGGATCGTCCAACATGTTGAGCTTGCCTTTCCCTCTCATGCTAGCCAAAATTCTTTGCACCAGGTAGAGATACTACTTGTGCTTCCAATTATCCTTAAACCAAGTTTTGCCATGAGAGTCCACCATATGTACCTATGGATTGAGTAAGATCCTTAAAGTAAGTTGTCATTGTGCAAGCAATAAAATTGCTCTCTAAATATGTATGATTTATTAGTGTGGGAGAAAATAAGCTTTATACGATCTTGTGATGTAGAAGCAATAAAAGCAATGGACTGCAAAATAAAGGTCTATATCACAAGTGGCAATATAAAGTGACGTTCTTTCGCATTAAGATTTTGTGCATCCACCCTTAATGTCACATGACAACCTCTGCTTCCCTCTGCGAAGGGCCTATATTTTACTTTTATCTTCTACCTTATGCAAGAATCATGGTGATCTTCACCTTTCCTTTTTACATTTTATCCTTTGGCAAGCACATTGTGTTGGAAAGATCCTGATATATATATATCAATTGGATGTAAGCTAGCATGAGCTATTATTGTTGACATTACCCTTGAGGTAAAAGGTTGGGAAGTGAAACTATAAGCCCCTATCTTTCTCTGTGTCCGATTAAAACTTCATAATCACAAGTATTCATGAGTGTTAGCAATCGTGAAAGACTAAATGATAGTTGAGTATGTGGACTTGCTTAAAAGCTCTTACATAGACTCTTTCTAATGTTATGATAAATTGCAATTGCTTCAATTACTGAGATTATAGTTTGTTGGTTTTCAATGAAGTTTCTGATTCATACTTGACATTGTGAATAGACTGTCACTTTAGGATAAGAAATTATATGACAATACTCATATATGTTGCTGTTATAAGAATGATCATGATGCCCTCATGTCCATATTTTATTTTATCGACACCTCTATCTCTAAAACATGTGGACATATTTTTCGATATCGGCTTCCGCTTGAGGACAAGCGAGGTCTAAGCTTGGGGGAGTTGATACGTCCATTTTGCATCATGCTTTTATATCGATATTTATTGCATTATGGGCTATTATTACACATTATGTCACATTACTTATGCC